>NW_007727551.1:262725-287657 GCF_000696425.1 Galeopterus variegatus
AAAAAAAAAATTGCTATTTGTTATTAACTCTCTAGTTCTTCATTCATATCATGCTCATTTTTAATGCTTGCTCTTTAGTCCTATAAGACTATACATTTTTTCCTGAAAACACATAATCATCTTCTAATCTTTTTTTAAATGATCATGTTTCTTAAAGTATAATTTACATCCAGTAAAATTCACCCTTTTAGGTGTACAGTTTCATGAGTTTTGGTAAAAATATGCAGGTATAGACCTACCACTGCTGTCAAGATATTGACCATTTCTGTCATCTCATAAAATTTCCTCACGCTTCTTTGTAGTCAATCTCTTCCCCCAATCCCATGGCCACTACTGCTATGATTATAGCCCTTTTAGTTTTGCCTTTCCAGAATATCCTATAAATGAAATCATTTATATGATCGTTTCTGTTTTCTGTCACAGCGTAGTGAGTACACATTGTATTCAGTAGTTCATTTTCAATTGCTGAATAATATTTCATTGGATGTACAACAATTTGTTCACCTGGTTGGTGGATTTTTGAGTTGTTTCCAGCTTTTGGTGATTATGAATAAAGCTGCTATAAACATTTATGTACAAGTCTTTGTGTAAATATAAACTTTAATTCCTCTTGGTTAAATACCTAGGGGTGGGATTTCTGGGTAATATGATAAATATTTATCTCACTTTGTAAGACTTTATAAGAAACTTCCAAGCTGTTTTCCAAAGTGGCTGTACCATTTAGCATTTCCACTAGCAATGTTTAAGAGTTCCAGTTTTTCCATATCTTTGTCAGCACTTGGTATTGTAAGTTTTTAAATTTTAGTAGTTCTAGCATATTCATAGTAGCATCTTGTCATGGTATTATTCACAACTTCATTGTGAATAATAATATTATTATTATAAGTAATCTGTGATTTTAAAAAATGGTTACAGAATGACTGTTACTGTAATATTAGCACAGTTTATTGCATACTTTCATAATTAAAGAGAATACCAAATTTAAGTCAGAGGTTAGTGAAAAGAAAGATTTAATTTTTCCTATCCAAATTTACATCTACTGTTAGGAATCCCTGGATAGATTGTAAAGAAGAGAAGTAGGCAAGGATAGAACCAGTGGGCATTTAAGTATGGAAGGGCTGAGCAGAGGTGATGTAAAGGAGGCTGAGGTGGTCAAAGGGGCAGAAAGGGAATCAACAGAATAATGTGTTAATTAAGCCAGGGAGTGAGAATACTCAGGTTTAAGGCAAGAGGCCAAGAAAAATTAATATTGAAAAGTATGTATGGGATTTGATCAATAGAAGCCTTTGCTTGAATGATTTCTGACTTTTATGGTGGCCATTAGCCTTATATAGGTTTGGGAGGAGTAAGTTATTTTTTTTCCTCTGGCTTATCAGACCATCAAGCTTTGGGTTCTTAGAGCTTAGAGACCAAATCCTATAACACAAAAGATAACCTTGAGGCCTTTTCTGGCCATAAAAATATCAGTCTCATAAAATGATTAAAAGTGATAATGTTCAGTCTATAAATTAATCAGGGGAAATGGGGACATAAATTTTAGCAACTTTGTGTCATTATGAGTTTGTGTAAAGGATTTTGTTAGAAGAAATAAAGACTTAAGACCACGTGATACGTGAACTATGTTTCCAGATAAGGAGATGGCTGAACAAATGACTCCTTGTTTAATCACCTGTTCTATTTTTTATGATTTAATATATGAATCTCTTTTATATGATTGCATTTTAGATTTGATTGATTTTGGTTTTTAATTGTTAAATATAGAATTGATGAGACTTAGTTTTATGAGAATATAATTGGATATAACTTAGGCTTTGCTCACATTTAAATTGAAAATATATTAGGCAAATTCCTTAACCTTTCTTTTTTGCCTCAGTTTCTTCATTTGTAAAATTAGAGTGTTGGACTAGATGACCTTGATGGTCCTTATGAGGTCTCATATTTGAAGACTACAGTTTTATATAGAGGAAATAACCATGTAGTTAATCAAATCCTTCATTTTTCAAGTAATTATTTTGGCTGTAGATGTCAAATCCTTTCATTTACAACTATTTGTATCCATTATCTAGACACCGACTTCATAAAGATGGGGTGCTAGTAATAACATCAGTCCTAACATAGGAAATGATGTGTTTCTTTCCAGTAGCCAAATTTTAAACATAAAGCATGACAGGCTTTAAGCAACCAGTGCTGTCAGAATTACCTATATTTAATTATTGCAAAACCATATCAATTTTTAGAACTCTTTAAATCTTGAGAAAAGATTTAATACCATGAGGTCATCCAGGTCATACAGCTTAAGAGGCAGAGCTGCTTGCCCTGCAGCCTGGGGCAGTGTTGCAGAGTTCTTGCCCATTCTCGGCCGCAGTCAAAGCCAGCTGCCTTTCATGTCGTTTGGTAAATTGGTCAGAGCCACATTCCCCAGTATGGAATATACTACCTCCACAACATGGAGAGGAATATCAGGTGTCTTTCTTCTTCCTTGGCAGTGGGGATTTCAATATGTAACAATTTGCCCTTTACTTTGGAGGCAATGTTCTGGCATACTGCACACAACTCAAACCCTTAAATTTTTACTATTATATGAGGTCCCTGCATCTTTGTAAGATTTGTCCTCCACTCTCTGGAGCACATGTATTTCGCCAAGGCCTCTCACGTACTTTCCAATTCTTGATCATCTGGTCTGATTAACACGATGTCATCAATATTGTGGACCAATATTGTGAAATGTCCAGATGATCCAGTTGATTCATTTGCACTATATTATGACAGAGGGTGCAGAGTTAACATAGCCTTGGGGCAAAACTAAATGGGTTTGTTTGTCTAGTTCAAGTGAATATGAATTACTTTTGATTCTCTTTCATAAGAGGAGTGGAGAAGATCATATTTGCTAGATTAATGGCTGTATAGATTATACCCAAGGCTGTACTAATCTGTTCTGTTAAATATATCACATCTGGCACAGCAACTGCAATTGGTTAAGTTTATGGTAGTCAAATGTCATGTTCAGGATCCATTTGGTTTTGTAGAATTTATTAGGGCTATGGTAAATTTAAACAGGGATGGATGGTGACCACTACCCCCATATTTTTTAGGTCTATTAGAGTGGCACTAACCTCTCCTGCTACCACAAGGATGAGATATTATTTTACACTATGAAATGGAAGTTTCAGAATTTTCCATTTGGCTTTCTGTACTGCAGAAGCTTTTACCTTATATGCCAAGGACCAAATGTGGAAGTTCTGCAGAGCACCAAGTATGTCCAGTCCAGTTATACAACTGGAGACCAAGGCAATGACCATGATGGACTTAGTGGACCTCCTGTAAGCTCAACCTGGGCCAGAACTCTACTTAAAACTAGCTCCCATAGAGCCGGCCCATGGCTCACTTGGGAGAGTGTGGTGCTGATAACACCAAGGCCACTAGTTCAGATCCCTATATAGGGATGGCCAGTTAGCACACTTGGGAGAGCGAGGTGCCGACAACACCAAGTCAAGCGTTAAGATCCCCCTTACCAGTCGTCTTTATATATATGTATGTATATAAAAACTAGCTCCCATACAGATCCCTATATAGGGATGGCCAGTTAGCGCACTTGGGAGAGCGAGGTGCCGACAACACCAAGTCAAGCATTAAGATCCCCCTTACCAGTCGTCTTTATATATATGTATGTATATAAAAACTAGCTCCCATACCTCTCTACTCTAACAGGGAGCAATAAGGACTCTTTCAGCCTCTGGTTATAAATGTAACTCAAACTCTGTCCAACGTTCCTCAGAAAATATGAGTATTCCTCTCTCAAGTTTATGGTTACCTGAGTAAATGACTTTAGTTCCTTTAGGGAGGACTAACATAGTTTGCTATGATGTTGTAAGTTTCTTTCTCCTATTCCTAGGAGAAACAACTATTAGGAAAAACAACTCCTATTCCAAACAACTCTTTCAGTCACTGAATTTTAGGTCTGAGAACTGGCTCAGGTCTATAAATGGAGTTTTTTTTAATTTATTTTTTTTATCAAGGCAGCTGCCCTCAGCCTCTTGATTGTCCATTCTTGATTATTTTGGTTATATAAATTAATAAAGACACATGTTGGCTGTCCGTCTCTTTCCCCATCTCCATAGCTCCATGTGAGCAATTATCCACTCATAATGCTAATAGCTCCCAACTTGCTTCTGATGATTCAGCGTCACTACTTGCACACTATCATTTCTAGGCTCTATTATTTCTACTGCTGTTAGGAAAAGCATCTGCTACTATCAGCCCTGGCCTACAGAGGACAGCCACAACTGAGCTTCTCGATGATTCTGGGGCCCCTCTTACCAGCACATTCCTTATCATGTACTCCAAGCCATCCCATGGACTATAGTTCACTGATAGATTTTCCAGCCTTATGTAGTCTGTCTCTAGTATGCCCATTTCCCTGAGCCAGTTGCTTCTTTTTTCCATAGCTGTTATGGCAGCTCTGACATTTGTATTTCACTCAGTGTGGATCATAGCCTTTTTTAGCTTCTAAGAGCCAACCGAGAGTATGTTTGCACTGTTGTCAAGGTCCTTGCCATGGTATTAAAACCCATGTCATGGGAGAATACTTCCATTTCAACAAACTCCCCTTTATCCAAGTTTACATTCCCACTCCTTTGATATAGCACCATCAGTCCTACTGTCTTGGCTTTTACTGGTATATATTTTCTAAGTCCTGCAACTCCTTCAGCATAATTTCCCTTTACTTCCTCAATAGGCCCAGAACTTCCTTGGCCAGGTTTTGCTGTGACTTGACCTTAACAATTGGTTTGGTAACCAGGGAAAGAAGTGGGGGTGGATTCTGAGGAGGGAGTGTATTTTTGTTTAAGGCAGAGGTCTCTGCATCATCTGCAGGGAAAGGTGGGGAACTGGACTTTAATAGGAATGAATGAGCCACTTTTGCAAACCTGGAGGGTTTGGGCAAAACTAAGGATTCCACAAACCCAAATGTTCCCATCCCATGTTTTATGGTCCTATTCCATCCACATCAGAGCCCTGTCCTTGGAACAGCAGACCTGCTAGGGTTCAGAATTAAGCATTCTCTGTAAATATGCTATCTCTTAATTAAATTCTAAGCCTGATAGTTAGCTTTTCCTGTCCTTTGGCTGCAAAGGATTAGAGCCCTTTATATGCTGCCAAGAAGGCCCTCTGGCTTTCACACTCTAAGTTAAATTAATGGTTAATTTTTCTTAGCCTTTCATTATAATGTCCATTACTAAGTCCTCCAGACTTTCTGAATACCTGAGATATTGCCCAAACCAATGCATTACCTTCTGCTAGTTTGCCATTGATGAAAGTTTTAACAATGGAATTGTTATAGCATGCCAAGGGCTATCAGTAATCCACCTAGCACCAGCGACAGGGTTCTCACTGCCAACTGGCCAATGAATGATCCAGCTCCAACATTTCATTTCTGAGTCTGCTTCCTAGTATTACTCTCAACACTAACTCTCTGATCAAATTTCCTGGAAAAACACTCTAAGACAGAGATGTGTTTTCAGGAAGTTTATCAGTCAGTATTTTGGTGCACAAAATATGTGCATTAGTCAAGGTTTTTCAGAGAAACAGAATCAATAGGAGATATAGATATAGATAAAGATAAGAGGAAATTTATTATGAGAATTGGCTCACACAATTACGGAGGCCAGGAACTCCTACAATATGCCATCTGCAAGGGAGTGATCCAGGAAAGCTGCTAGTAGTCCAATTCTGAAGGCCTAAAAGCAGGGGTGGGATAGGTGGGGTGGGTAGTGGCTGGTGTAAGTCCTAGAGTCTGAAGGCCTGAGAATCACAGCCTCTGATATCTCAGGGCAGGAAAAGATGGATGTGTCAGTGCAAATAGAGAGAGAGAGAGAGAGAGAAAATTTGCTTTTCCTCCATCTTTTTATTCTATCCAAGACTTTGCCACAGCCTCTGATATCTCAGGGCAGGAAAAGATGGATGTGTCAGTGCAAATAGAGAGAGAGAGAGAGAGAAAATTTGCTTTTCCTCCATCTTTTTATTCTATCCAAGACTTTGACAGATTGAATGATAACCACCCAAAGTGGTAAGGGCAGATATTCTTTACTCAGTCTACTGATTCAAATGCTAATCTGTTCCAGAAACACCCAGACAGACCTGAAAATAATGCTTTACCAGCTATCTGGGCATCCCCTAACCCAGTCAAGTTGACACATAAAATTAACAATCACAATACATAAAGGAGAAAGGAAAGCAGGATTGGACAAAAGAAGAGATTGAATTGTAATGAAGTTATAAGAAAGGCTTCA
This sequence comes from Galeopterus variegatus, assembly GCF_000696425.1. Lineage (NCBI taxonomy): Eukaryota > Metazoa > Chordata > Mammalia > Dermoptera > Cynocephalidae > Galeopterus > Galeopterus variegatus. The sequence continues at coordinate 269,013 of NW_007727551.1, forward strand.
GTTGATCATATGGGGAGCTCTAGAGCTGTGATGGCCTTTGACAGCTGTCCCAATTCAAGTCAAGGGACCAAACTTTGTATTCCCACATTAACCAGTTGTTAAATGAAAGTTGCCTTCAAAGTGGAGTAAAACTTTGGGCAAGCAGTTTTCTTCCACCAAATGCAATTTCTAGAAGAAAATTCCATTATAAGTAGTCAATATCCAACACTCCTGGCAGATAGAGGAATAAATGTCAAGGTCCTGTAAGGATCTTTTTGCAGCACACTACAGCATCCACTACAGATATCCTAGGAAGTGGTGCTTTAGCATTCTTTAAATTTTTCGGTCATTTAAGTGTCACATTATTTTAGTTCTATTCTTAAAAGTGAATGTTTTTATTTATAAAAAAGTAAAATTGAAACATCATTAAAAAGCCAAGACACATAAGCTTTTCAGCTTCTAAAATTTCTAATCATTTTTACCCAGATTCCTCCCAAGAGAGATTCCTCCCACTTCCCAATCAGAACCAAAGCATGCATTATCCCAGCTGCTGAGAGTGTTGGTTGCTATAGCTCCCAGGTGAATTCCCTCTCCAGGAATTTCCCCCAGCCAAAGGAAGCCACTTTGCCTACAGTTATGTCCTGCCACCATTCCATGGCACCCATTAACCTATAAGTGAGCAATGAGTACAAAGGCTCAGTCTCCTTGCTTAAATTAATGACACCTTGCTTTAATGAGGACACCTTTGAACAACCATCTCAGCTAGAGTCCCCCACAGGAAAATCTAAGGACTCTATTGCAATTGCCTCATAGTACAACCCTTTCCTCCACTCAATTCTGCTTTCCTTTTTCTCCTTATGTACATTGTGCTTGAGAGCATTCCCCAGTAAATTTCCTGCAGGCAAATAATCATCTCAGAATCTGTTTCTAGAAAACTCAACCTAAAAAACAAATTCTTTCTATAGCTTGAAAGAGAACAAAGGGAATGAGGGAAATCATGCCCCAGATAATTATAATAAAATAAAGTAGGTACATAATGTATTGTGCTCTGAAATTTAATTTTCAAAGATAGGAGTTGCATTTCATATTAAGCATATCAACATGAAACTATACTTAAATTGATAATCATTACTAAAATTTTAGTGCCTACTATCCAATCATAATTAACAGTTTATTACTGATAATCAGAAAATTTTAATTACTCTCTTTTTTTCCTCTTCACATATGACTGCAGGATTCTCAGGGAATGGTCTTTCACTAAAGTGAGTTTTGCTACGAAGAGTGAAGAAAAGTCATGGCAAAGATTTTGAGAGAACTGTACCATTGTCAACCCTGCAAAACAGAAATGGAAAAAAATATTCTCAGAAACAAAACTGGAATCTCCTTGGCAAAGAAATTTAATATCTTTGAGGTATCTTTTGTCCTTGTTGTAAAACAGAGACAATGCTGATACCTTTAACACAAACTTTGGCTTAATATTCATTCAGCCTAGACTCCCTTTAAAAACATTTTGAAGTAACATTATAGACTTATGTTGCAGGCAACATAGCTGGATAGATGTTCAGAGAACTTCTTAGGGAAGAATATTCAAAATGCTGGATAAAATGTAAAAAACATGTTTAAAAATGCATGGCTAATTCATGAGCAGAAGGAAAATCTTCAAAAACCCAAACCAGAAAGCATGAATGTAGAGATGTAAGCAAGCACAGTGTTGGGCATTTGCTGGGGAGTGGGTGGTATCTGCATTGCCCAGGATTTGCTGAGGTTGCGTGCATGTGAAAAAGGCAAAAATGCTAAGGCCTGCATCAGAGGCAAGAACACGTCAGAGATCCTGCACAAAATCTACTCTGCTGTCAGAGGCCACTAGAGAAGTCCCTTCTCCTGAGATTGCTTAGGCATGACTCTACTGAGATGACATCAGTCCACTGTGCTTATCACAGTCAGTGAACATGTACTGGTCACTGGTCACTGAGTGAGCAGCAGATCCCTCTCACCCTATACCCTATGATCTTTCCTTTACTTTGTATGCAAACATCAATTCTGGACAAAGTATTTATATGTGAAAGGAAAGACTTCAATATATTTAGAAGTAAATTTGTAATTTCTTCACGGGGATGGATTCTTAAGATATCAAAATCATAAAACATAATGGAAAAGTGATAAATATGACTACATTAATTTATCAAAAGACCCTGCAAAGCAGAGAAAACATCAAAGTGGGAGAAGATATTTGCAACACATATATCAAATAAATGATAGTTTACAGAACATAAAAAGAACTTCAAACCAATATGAAAAGACAAACTATCCAATGGAGAAGAGGGCAAAAGGCACTAATAGACACTTCATGGAACAAGAAAAATAAACAATTAGTAGACTTCTGAAAAGACATTCCGTTTTATTAGCAATCAGCCATACGCCAACTTAAACCACAAGGTACACTTTGCACCCATTATAAATTGGTAGAATTTAAATGTGTCATAATACCAAGATTTGGTGAAGATGTGTAAACTATACAACCACTTTAGAAAACACCTTGGTATAATCTAATGAAGTTGATGTATTTCATACATATAAGTACTCCTTCATATGTGTTTATGACCCATCAATTATATATACATACTTTATAGTGTTTTATAATTGTAAGTCCTGATGTGCATGGGAAAGTCTAATTTAGATCACTTTTTCTGGGACAATTTTTAATAATATCTCTTTGCTCTCCCCAAACTTTCCTAGTTTGATGATAAATTTTATATTTTATAATTACCTTTTAAAAAATGATCTATCTATCTTATTATATATATATAATGCCTTCCTTTTATTGGGGATTAGATTTTGGCAATCTCTCATACTTTATCTCATTATTATTATCATTTTTTTCCCTAAAAATATGCAAGCACTGCAAACCAATTAGACTCTACGTTCATGTCAGGTACACCATTGATAGGGTACACAGGGCTCTTCCGTGGGCTCTGCTTAAGTCAGGCTGATAGTTAAGAAGCCCTTGACAGATAGAAGCCCTTGATAGTTAACACAGAGGATTATCTAACCCAATCATTCATTCTACTTCTTTATTCATCTCTTGGTGGTCATATAAATCTTTTTCTGTTTCTTCCATACATCCTAAAACAATTTTTTTTCTTGAGAGCCATAAATATTTTCCAGACATTTTTAGAAATACTTTAACGAAAAGTATCCCCAGAGACCACTATCTCAACCTCTGAATCATTTAAAAATGTCTTCCAGAATCTCCTGAAAATTTTTTACCTACCTTCTTACAAAAATAATCCTTTTTTTCATGAAACAAAGCATTCTTGAAACACACAAAAATTATGGTAGCCTTGTTACTTTTTATCATGTCTATGTATTTAAAAATTATTAGTGTTTCCATATTTTTTACAATGTATGCATTGTTTTTCAACCATATTATCACCTATATAGATTTTTGTGTCATCTGCTCAAATATAACCTAGTGTTATGTGACAATATTCATTCTGAGTTAGCAAATTGAGGATCGACAATATTTCAAAATAATGCTACCTTGTAACACTTTAGGGTGATGGTAACTACCTTATTTTAATAATCCATAATGTGTTCAGCTCATTCAAGTAAACCCCATTTAAACATGATGAGATTTTACTAGTGGTAAGTTCCTTCCATCATCCCTTCTATCTTTCAGTTCTCAAAAACTTATCAAACTTGCAATTTGCTAATGATAGATATGATATGTGCTAATGATATAAACGCAGTATTTTCCAGTGCTTGATATACCCTGTTGTAAGTTATCTGTCTTTTAGAAAGCACATTATTTTTTCATGTCCTGAGATGTTTTAGAAATAGAGCTGGTGGCTTTGGATATATGACAGTGGTAGAATTGTACAGCACACAAACTATGACAGTATGTATTGTCACAGCAGTTTGTTAAGCTAGTTTGCTAGGAGTGGTAAAACCACTATTTCTCCCTACTCTTTTATGTTATGGTATGAAGTAAGTTGAGCTAAATCTGACTGACCAAATGGCTTAGTTCCATACAATCCTACTTTGAAAGAAAAAATTCTGCTTATGGATTGTATAAAACACTAACAGATTAAAAGAATCCATGCAGCTTAAAAATGTTCCTAAGGCAGTAGCAGATCTGTGCCAATGGAGGATTGGAATCTGTTCTGTTCGGAAGGTCTTGAAGACTTGTATAAGGGCTATAATTTCATTGATAATTTTGTCAATGTCATAAGCCAAAAGAGTTAATAAAGAGCTTTTTGATTTTTGAGAAATTCAAGGACATCCTTTACGTCTTCATTATTATTATTATTATTTTTTTGGCAGCAATATTGGTTAACACCTACTAGAGAAACCCTGAATTTGCTCCAAGATAATTTCATAGCATGGCTTGGGAGGGCTTTTCTTCCTTTTTTTATATGAAGAAATAAAAAAGTCATTTCAATGTCACTTCAAATGTAAGGTAACCAGTTTAAAAATGATCAAGAGGAAAACATATTGAAGAGCATTGTGACTGTCTCGACTCACATTTCGACACCATGACATGATGCTTACCTTTGTGTTATTAGAATACAATGGGAAATATTCACTGAATTCTGACTAAGATAAACCATCAAAAGATTAGTGTCTTATTTATCTCTTGGTTCTTCCTTTAGAAGGCCAAATGTGGGGGAATGAAAGTAGGACAGTTCAAAAGACTTGGACTGATCTCACCTTCAAGACTGAGCAGTTTTGCTTTTTCTGCTAATTGCGAGATACCTTCAAATAACTTTTGCTTCTGTAGTCTATATATTTTTTCTAATGAATACACTTAAACTGTGAGAATAGCATTCTAGATGTTAATATTTTCCTCTGGTTCCTTTCTCATTCAGTCAGCCTATTACGTTGGACCCTGAGGTGGTGAGAACACTAGAAAAAAATACCTAACTTTGAGGTGTTTACAATTAAGCCAAGGAGAGAAGGGAAAATCACAATAGCAAAGTTTAATATTTAATACAATCAAGAAAAAATAATTGTGAAAATGGCAAATTTCTCCTCATCATAGGTCAGGCTATCAGGAAGAATATACTTGGTGCTTAATACATGCATTAAGGTAAGTTTGGTCTTGAGGAATTCTATCGTTAGAATGCTTACTTGATTAGGGCATCTGTCTTTCTACCCAGGTGTCTTTCCAGTAAAAGAAGAGAATGGATTGAAGGCCTGCTGCTCCTTCTTCTGATCATATAGCTTTTACATTGAATCAGCGTCTTAAACCTTCACCAAGAAGGAAATTTCAGTTTTGATGGTCTTATTGGCAAATTCTACCAAATATATAAAGAAAAAATACAAAATCTTCTAGAAAATAAAAAATAAAAGTGTAACCATATTCAACTGTGTTTATGACGCTGGTATAACCTTAACACCAAAACCTGAGAAGTCAGTACAAGGCAAATATTAGGCCAATCTCATTCATAAACATAGATACCAAAATTTAAAACAATAATTATATGGTGCTATATGGAAAGGGTGTTATATCGTGATCAAATGAAGATTAACCCAGGAATGCAAGATTGCTTTAACATTTGCTAAGAAATTAATGTGATTTACCACATTAACAGAATAAAAGAGAAGAATAGATACAGAAAAATAATTTGATAAAATTCAACTTCCATTCATAATAAAAACCCTTAATAAACTGGGAATAGGAGGGAAGTTCCTTAATCTGAGTATGAACATCTACAAAAAGCCTACAGCAAGCATCATACTTAAAGGAGAAATGTTGAAAGCTTTCCTCTGAGCTAGAAATGAAACAGGAAGACCTTATTCTATTCAACATTGTTTTGTAGGAAAGAAAAATTAAAAGCCACAAGGATTTGAAAGAAAGAAACAGAGATTTTATTCTTAGACAATATGACTGTGTACATAGAAAACCCAAAATAGTCTATAGATAAGTTATTGTAATTAATACGTAAATTTAGCAAGTTGTCTGGGTACAAGATGAACATAAAATTAATTTATTTTTTCATATAACAGGACAAAGTTAGAAAATAAATATAAAAATGACTATATACAGTAGCATAAAAAAAATGAGATTCCTGGATATAAATCAAATAAAAGATGTGTAAGACTCCAACACACTAATCTGTAAGGCATTATTGATATAAATTAAAGACTTAAATCGATGGATATATATACCATGTTTATTAACTAGAGAATGAAATATTGTACAGGTGTCAATTTGCCTCTAATTCATTCATGGATTTAAATCACATCCAAAATCCCGTTGGGGTTTGCTTTTCTTTATGTAAATTAACAAGCTGATTCTAAAATTTATATGGAAATGCAAAGGGCAAAGAATATCCAAAATGCTTTGAAAGCAGAAGAAAACATGAACAACTTGTGTTACTGAATATTTGGGTTAAAAGCCAAAATAACTGATGATAGACGAATAGAACGGAATGTAGAGTCCAAAATTAAACATGCATAGACACGAAGCTGAATTTATGATAAAGGTTACAGTAAAGAGGAGAGGTAAAAAATGAACTTTTCAATAAATGGTGGGGCTGAACTGAACTGGATATTTATACAGGAAAAAAATAAAATTTGAACCCTACCTTACACCCTAATTAATAATTGAGTTCAGTTGGATAGTAGATCTAAATATAAGTAGTAAACCAATACAATTTCGAGAAGATAACATAAGTTAAAATTTTTATAATCTTGGCATGAGGAAAGATCTCTTAAATAAGAGGCATTAACCACAAATGAAAATATTAATAAGTTGGGCTATATTTAAATTTAGAAGTTCAAATCATCAGAAGATACTGTGAGGAGAAAAAGTAATAAAATGAAAAATTAAGCCATATCGGGGGAGAAGATATCTGTAGTACATATAGTTGACGAAGGTCTTGTTGGGCTATATTTAAATTTAGAAGTTCAAATCATCAGAAGATACTGTGAGGAGAAAAAGTAATAAAGTGAAAAATTAAGCCATATCGGGGGAGAAGATATCTGTAGTACATATAGTTGACGAAGGTCTTATTCCCAACACATAGAATGAATTTCTAGAAATCAGTAAGAAAAAGACACAGTCCAATAAAGCAATGTACCTTCGAAGAGACACTTAATGGAAGAGGATCTGCAAGTGGTTAATAAATATGTGAAAAGGTGCTCAACTTTTTGAGTCATCAGGGAAATGTACAATTAAATACACTCTGAGATACCACTACGCATTCAACAAAATAGCTAAAATTTAAAAAGACAGATAGGAACACTTTATACCCTGCTGGTAGGAGTTTAAGTTGATAAAACCTGCTTTGGGAAATTGTTTAACACTATCTACTAAAGTTGTACATGCCCATAACTTATTACCTAATAATTCCACTTGAAGGAATATGATCAGTAAAAATTGATACAAAAATACATGTGTAAGAATGTTCACAGTAGCATTATTCATAATAAGTGTAGCCAGGAATAACCAATGTTTGATGACAGTAAGATGGATAAATAAATTATGCATGTTTATACACATAAACACTATACTTCAATAAGCATAAATGAACTTCACTTACATGCAAACAACATGAATTGATTTCAAAGAAGAAAGAAGACAGACACAAAAGAATATGTATTCTTTATTCCACTTAATAAAGATTGAAAATAGTTTGTAAATGGTGTTAAAACTCAGAATAGTGGTTACCCTTGGGGAGGAGGGATTTGGAGGAGACATGAGTGGCCTTCTGGAAAGCTGGGAATTTTTTCCTCCTTGACCTGAGTGTTTATCACTTGGTGATAAACATTGATTCGTATGTGTGTATATACTCCTACATTACCCAGAATCTGACCCAGATACATACTCTCAGTTCTCTCCAGGGCCACTGCTAACCCCTGGCCCAAGCCTCCATCATTACCATCATTTCTCATCCAACTTGCTGCAATATCTTCTTGATTTTTCAATCTGCTTTTACTCTTGACCTTCTTTAAAGTGTTCACAACACAATAACCAGAATGTTCCCTTTAAAATTGTCAAGTTATAACAACTGCTGCTCAAAATCTTGCAATGGCTCCATGTTTCACACAGAATAAAAACCAAGGCCCTTATGACTGCCTAGAAAGGAACCTACACAATCTGGCCCTCAATAACCTCTTTGTAGTCACCTCCTGCTACTTCCCCCTGCATCCCCCTACTCCACGGTGCCCACACTGGCCTTTGCAGCTTCTGGAACAGACAAGCATGCTCTTCTATTAGGACTTTTGCAGTGTCGTTCCTCTAGTCTGGCATGCTCTTTCTGGAGATTCCTGCAGGCTAACAACTCCCTCCAAGTCTCTTTCGGATGTTGCTTTTTCATGACACCCAGTCTCACCACCCTATTTAAATGACAACTTGACTCCATCAGTGCTCCCAGTTCCCCTTACCCTGCCTTCATTCTTATTTTTTATATAACACTTTTATCCCTATAGCATACCAGATTATGCCTTTATTTTTAATTTTATTATTATTTTTCTCTACTTGATAGAACAACACATTTATTATATGTCTCTTCCTTCAGGAGTCCCTGTTTCCTTCACTGATACATGTCAAGCACGTAGAATGTCATAGGTGCTCAACAGATATTTATGGAATTAATAAATGAATTTACTGAATGCTTAATATGAGAAAAAAGAATTCCACTGGGCACTGGGGTGTAATGTTGAGCAAAATCAGAAATGGTTGCTGCTCTCATAGAGCTTTGCCAATTTGAGAGACAGTTTTCAAATGATAACACAAACAAGTGTTTAGTTACAAAGTGTAATAAGAGATAAGGGTGCTTTGAGAATATACAACTGATGAATTTATCCTGGTCTAAAAGTGGGTCTGGGAAGACTTCTCAGAGCAAGTGATGTTTGAGCAGAGATATGATGAAGACGGTTAAGGGATTTTCACCTAATTAGTCTGGGGTGGGGCCCAGGTATGGACAGTTTAAAAAACTCCCCAAGTATTTCTAAGATATAGGTAGAATTGAGAACCACTCTATATCAGAGCTTCTCCAGCTTTAGTGTGTAGGCATCTTTTAAAATTCAGATTCTGATTCAAAAAATTAGGTGTGACCTGAGATTCTGCATTTCCAACAAGCCCCCAGGTGCTGCTGCTGCTGCTGCTGTTCCACGCACGTTGAGAAGCAAGGCTGCATAGCGTTGCCCAAGTTCCTTCTCATGACTATGCTGTCTTTTTTAGATTATCAGCTGATTTGGAATCTTTCGTTTTTGCTCTGGTTGCATGGACTATACATCCTGAAGATACAAATATTTTAGCTCAGCAAAGTGGATGTGGTTCAGCTATCTCATGAATTTGTATTATGTAGACTTCGTTTGCATATTTTGTTGAAGGCATGTGTGTGCACATGTATATTTTGTCCTACTTCTCCACCATGGGCTGGATCCTCCCAAAGGGCAGTGACTATGCCCAAGTCATCTTTGTCTCTGCCTAATTCATTGGGGCCTTGATACATACTCAATAAATTTCTACTGAACAGAACTTAATCTATCCAGGCAAGTCCTGCTCCCCTGCATCCCCTCTCAAGCCCTATTCTATATAGATATAATTTAAATTATCCTTTGAAATTAACCATTCATTTTTACTTTGCCATGAATAAAAGTAACAAAATTTGTATTTGTAATAGGCCTGGTTAAACACAAGAAAAATTAAAGGCATAATAACTATAAAAGCACATTGTAAAGTGTGAAATATTATAGAATTTCCGATATTATTATTATTACTAAAGCAGTAATAATAGAAAACATTTATATTTTCAGCTGAGCTTCACAGTATTCTTATAACTATAGAGAGAAGTTGAATTTTGAAAAATAGGATATGATGGCAAGTTTATTTTGATGAGGATGAAGTTGGAACATGGAAAGCACAGTTCATTTTTTGCTGAGATACGCTCTAATTCCACAGGTTTGATGCAAGCTTTTTAAGGGCAGAGACTTTAATAACTAATTTTCTAATTAGTATTTATTTAGTATTATTTATTTATATTTATTGATTTATTTATTTTCAAATTAATATTTATATCTATTATTGGGACTTGAGTTCAGAGGAATATTAAAAACCTATGGTAATGGTTAGGAAAAGGGCCAAGGGTATATCAGAATGTTCATATTTACTGTAAGTGGAAGACATAATGCTCCCTCAGGATATCTATCCTATATTGGTCAAAACTTCACACACTGATTTTCTGTTTAACCAGAAATCCAATGAACTGATAGTTTAAAATGAAAAAAAAAAAAAAAAGTAAGATCTATTGAGCGCTACTCTAGGCACTTGACATGTACTGACTTATTTAAAAGTCAATCATTATTATTAACTGAAATTTACAAGTTAGGCTCCAAGGCACAGAGATGCTAAAGTTGAAAATTATCTCTTCCTAGGAGAGGAGCATATTTGAGATATCACATTAAAATTAGAATATATCAGAGAGGCAATGGAATGGAGTAAAAAATCATAGCCATAGGGCCGACCCGGTGGCGCACTCGGTAGAGTGCGGTGCTTGGGAGTGCAGCGGACCTCCCACTGAGGGTTTGGATCCCATATAGAGACTGGTCCGCTCACTGGTCGAGCTCGGTGCAGGCGCGACACCGAGGGTTGTGATCCCGTTACTGGTCATGAAAAAAGACAAAAAGGAAAAAAAAAATCATAGCTGTAGAATCAGACAGATTTACGTGAGAATCCTATCTCTGCCACTAATTCCCTCCAAATCCTTGAGCACATCATTTGATCTCTCAGATTTGCAGTTTTTCATCTAAAAAAAATGGGATGAAATCACATATTCTATTTGTTTTACTTATGCCACTTGTCTAGGAAGTGTGTATCAAGGCCAACTGACTATGGTAGACCTTCTAACGCCAGCATAATCAAAATATGCAATAACCTTACCTCTGTCTTTCTTTTCCTCCCTCCTTTTCTCCATCCCTTTCTTTCATCTTTTCTTCTTTCCTGACTAATGACCGTGTTTTATGTACCTGCTTAAGGCCAAGTACTTTAGTTACACAGACTAAGCTTTTCCTTTTTTCTTTTCTTCTTTCTTTTACATATTTATTTTTTTCAATTAATTTTTCCATCGGTCTGGTGAAAGAGGTATTGCACAAAGGAGATAGGCAGGGATCTGGTTGAGGTTGTCCTTGCCAGTCAAGCAGGAGTGCTTGGGCCACATACTCTAAGTGATAAAAAGCTAGAACAAGACTAACCTAAGCATGGGGGAACATGTTCATTTATATGATTTAGTTGTAATACTTGGGGGTCAGTGTGGAGAAGATATTTGGGGAATGTGTGGTTGAAGTTTGGATGACCAGTTGGAAGGCACCAACAACTATGGCTGCTCTTTGTACATGTGCCAAGAACTGTGCTAAGCACTTTGTATGTGTGATCTCACAGCAACTCCATGAGGAAAACAGTATTTTTACCCCATTTTAAATATGGTAAAGTTGAGATCTGGGGAAGTAAAATAACTAATCTTACATAATTTTGAGTTGACATACATTTTTTTCTTTATGTCTAAATAAATTTAAATACATAGTTTCTCCTATGCTGTAAAATTGATAATTTAAAATAAAATTTTGATATCTTTTATAATGTATTTACATAATATATGAATATGGATGAACTTGATAAACACAATGTTGAGTGAAGACCAAAAAAAGCACATACCATATGATTCCATTTATAGAAAGTTAAAAAACAGGCGTACCTTGTCCAAGATTGGTAGCAACTAGGAGGGGGTACCAGGTGCTTCTGGGGTGCTGATAATGTTCTTATTCTTGATCTAAGTGCTGTTTTACATATCCACTTTGTGAAAATTTATTGAGCAACACTTAAGATTTGATACTTTTTGAAATATATGCTGAATAGATGCTATGTTTTGATAAAGAGCAAGTAAATACAAAATTCATGAACAAGATCTCTTTTAATTCCATTTTTATATAATTTATTTTATTCCTTGAATCTATATTTCTATTTCATTTTTCTCACAGAATTTTATCCTAATTAAAATAAAAAATTTGATTGATTACATTTTGACCATAATGCTCTAAGTCTTAAAATTTTTTTTTTTTCAGGATTGAATTTTTCTTAAGACTTTTATTTGTACACAATTGGAATTATAAATATATTTTAAATTTTGATATAAAATTATTAAACATTAGAAGGACCTTTTATTAGAAATGTATTTTAAAATCTGCTAAATAGGGCTTTTCTTGGGGGAGAATAGATGAAAGAGGGTTCAACATCAATTCTATTCCCACTAGGGATCTGAGCATGGAATGACCTAGAAACCCTAAATAAGAGTGGAAGGCATTTGTTTATTTTTAAGAAGAATTCTCACATTATTTGAATTCTGATATCAATATTCATTCATTTTGATACCCATTCATTCATTGGCTATCAAAAACCATGGTAACATATTACCAAAATGTATTTTTTAAAATAAATTTATTTTATTTATTTAACTAAAATATTTTAACATTTAATTGTACATATTTGTGGGGTACAGTATGTTGTTTAAATACTGCACAGTAATTCCCTTAGGGTAGGTAGCATGGTTTTGTACCCATTAGTCCACTATTTTTCCTCATCCCTCCCCCACATGTTTGAGAGCTACCTTTTTTTAATAAGATTCCACATGTGAGCAATATTATGTGATATCGTCTTTTTGCTCCTGACTTACTTCACTTAACATGATGGTTTCTAGTTCCAGTCATGTTGCTGCAAATGATAGGATATCATTTTTTTAATAGGTAAGTAATATTCCATTGTGTACAAATACCATGGTTTTTTAATCCACTCATCAATTGATGGACATTTGGGTTGATTCCATCTCCACACTATTGTGAATAGTGCTGTGATGAACATGGGAGTGCAGATGTCTTTTTGATATATTGATTTCATTTCTTTTGGGTACATGCCCAGTAGTGAGATAGCTGGGTCATAGGATAGATTTATTTTTAGTTCTCTGAGGAACCTCCATACTGTTTTCCACCAATTTACACTCCCACCAACAATGTAGATTTCTTTTTTCTCAGTATCCTTGCCAACATTTGTTATTTTCTGAATGGTTGTTGATAACAGCTACTCTAACTGCAGTAAGATGATAGCTCATTGTGGTTTTAACCTGTATTCCCCTGATGATTAGTGATGCTGGGCATTTTTTCATGTGCCTGTTGGTCATTTGTATGTCTTTTGAGAAATGTCCATTCAGGTCCTTTGCCCATTTTTTAATTGGGTTACTTGTTATTTATTTATTTATTTTTTTGCTGTTGAGTCATTTAAGTTCTGTAGCTGGCAAACACTTTCTCCCATTCTGTAGGTTGTCTCTTCACTTTGCTGACAGTGTCCCTTGCTGTACAGAAGCTTTTTAGTTTGATGTAGTCCCATTTATGTGTTTTTGCTTTGATCATCTGTGCCTTTGTAGTCTCACTCAAAAAAACTCTGCCCACTCCCATTTTGTGTAGTGTTGCTCCTATGTTTTCTTCTAGCAGTTTCATAGTTTTGGGTCCTAAATTTAGGTCTTTGATCTATTTTGAGTTGATTTTTGTATATGGTGAGAGATATGGGTCTAATTTAATCTTCTGCATGTGGATATCCAGTTTTCCCAGCACCATTTGTAAAGAAGCTGTCCTTTCCTGATGGTATATTTTCAGCACCTTTGTTGAAAACCAGTTGGCTGTAAGTGTGTGGGTTAATTTGGGGGCTTTCTATTCTATTCCATTAGTCAATTTGTCTGTTTTTGTACCAGTACCATGCTATTTTGGGTACTATAGCTTTATAGAATATTTAGAAGTCAGGGAGTGTGATGCCTCCAACTTTGTTCTTTTTGTTTAAGATTGCTTTTGCTATGTGGGATCTTTTGTGGTTTCACACAAATTTTAAGATTGTTTTTTTCTATTTCTGTGAAGAATGTCCTTGGTATTTTGCAAGGCATTGAATTGAATGTGTAGATTGCTTTGAGTATATGGACATTTTGATGTTAATTCTTCCAACCCACGAACATGGGATATCTTCCCATTTATTTGTGTTCTCTTCAAGTCTTTTACCAGTTTCATTTGTAAGTTTTCATTGTAGAAGTCTTTCACCTCCTTCATTAAATTTATTCTTAGGTATTTCATTTTTTTGTTGTTGTTAGCTATTGCGAGTGGGATTACTTCCTTGATTTCTTCTTCAGCTATTTTGTTGTTGGCATATAGGAAGGCTATTGATATTTGTGTGTTAATATTGTATCCTACCATTTTACTAAATTCTACTAATTTTTTGGTGGAGTCTTTAGGGTTTTCTGTGTATAGTATCATGTCATCTGTGAATAGTGATAGTTTGACTTCCTCTTTTCCTATTTGAATACCCTTTATTGATTTCTTTCACCTTATTGCACAGGCTAGAACTTCTAGTACTGTGTTGAATAAGAGTGGAAAAAGTGGGCATCCTTGTCTTGTTCCAGATCTTAGAGGAAAAGCCTCTAATTTTTGTCCATTCAGTATCATATAAGCTGTGGGTTTTTAATATCTGGGCTTTATTGTGTTGAGGTACATTCTTTCTATACCTAATTTGTTGAGTGTTTTTATCATGAAGCAGTGTTGGATTTCATCAAATGCTTTTTTCTGTAACTTTTGAAATGATTATGTTTTTCTCCCTTTGTTCTATTGATGTATCACATTTATATATTTGTGTATGTTGAACTATCCTTCCATCCCTAGAATGGATCCCACTTGATCATGGTGTATGATCTTCTTAATGTGTTGCTGGATCCTGTTTGCTGGTATTTTGTTGAGGGTCTTAACATCTTTGTTCATTAGGGATATTGGTCCATAGTTTTCTTCTTTTGTTGTGTTTTTCTCTGGTTTTGGTATGAGGCTAATGTTGGCTTCGCAGAATGAGTTTGGAAGTATTACCTCCTCTTCAGTTTTTTGGAAGAACTTTAGAAGAATTGGTAGTAGTTCTTAAAGTGTTTGGTAGAATTTGGCAGTGAAGCTATCTGGTCTTGAAGTTTTTTTTGTTGGAAGACTTTTTATTACTGCTTAAATCACATTACTTATCATTAGCCTGTTTAGGTTTTCTAGTTCTTCATGATTCAACTTTGGTAAGTTGCATGTGTCCAGGAATTTATCCATTTCTTCTAAGTTTTCCAATTTGTTCATGTATAGTTGTCTCTTATGGTCCCTTGTATTTCTGTGGTATCAGTTGTAATGTCCCCTTTTTTATTTCTGATTTTATTTATTTGAGTCTTCTCTCTTTTTTCTTCATTAGTCTAGTTAAAGGTTTATAGATTTTGTTTATCTTTTAAAAAAACCCAATCCTTTGTTTCATCAATCTTTTGTATTTTTTTTAAATATCAAATTCATTTATTTCTGCTCTGATCTTTGTTATTTCTCTCCTACTGATTTTGCATTTGGTTTGTTCTTGTTTTTCCAGCTCCTTGAGGTGTAATGTCAGGTTGTTTATATAGACTCTTCCTTCTTTTTTTGATGTAGGCATTTATTGCTATAAACTTCCTTCTTAGAACAGCTTTTGCTGTATCCCGTAGGTTCTGGTATGTTGTGTTTTAATTTTCATTTGTCTATTGAGCATAACAAAAAGGTAAGACTCATCAAGTGACCATTAATTATACATATCTGTTTCTCTTTCATATAAAGGCACTTTAAAAAATAACTGATATATTTCTAAACTGTTGGGAACATTGTTAGTTTCAATACACCTTTGAAAATATAGTAATTTTTTGGTAAATTGCATTTATTGTATCACATGCTTTAAATATTTTTTCATCAAGACGTTGGAACCACAGATTTAACGCATTCAAATTATGAAACACATTTGTCATATAACCAAATAGGCAAAGCCAATTTTCATTATCAAACCAATTAGATAAATTAGACTTACTTTTGCAGACAAATCTGACCTCATTTATTAATTCAAATAAATGTGTTAATACACACTCCCTGATATCTCACTTCTTAGTGGTATTTTAGGATAGACAAATCACAGAGCCTTACTAGGAGTTTATTGCCTAAATGAAATAAGTTTCCACTGCTTTAAAAATTTCTCACCCATATACTCTATGCTTTATTCTCTTCAGCTTTCCTTTAATAGTGATGCATTTTTTTGTAAATATGAGAGCAATGGAAGAAATGAAGTCTTTAAACTCATTACCACTCCCTCTGCTGAACTGTGTAAAGCATCTAAATCCATTAAAGCCCTACAGGAGCCAAAGCCACTATTTTCTATACCATACTTTGGCATAAATATGGAAATATTATGAAATATATATTAACTGAAATATGTGTGAGAATAAGCAAACAAACAAAAAACATGAAGCCTAGCAATGATTTATGAATTCTTGATTAATGGAGGCTTTAGTACCCATATTTTAAACTTTTTTCTTTGGGTCCCTTTTTAATATCTCAAAGCATTGAAATACAGTACCATTTGGAATGAGAGATATTTCATTTATTTTTAATTTGTCTACCTATGCATGTATGTGTGCATATATGTATGTATCTATTTAGGTGGAAAAGGACAAACAAGAAATTGAGAAAGGTGAGGTGGGAGAGAACTGCCATGCTGTCTCCCACCTGAAACCATTCTCGAAAAGATCAGTTTTGCAAAAGAACAGGAATGGAAGGTGAAGTTCTGGAAAATGACTCCTTCAAATTTGGACTTGGTTGTGTATCCTTTAGAAAATCGTTTTGTATTCCCAAGGATTCTTGTTCTCTTTCTGAAGAATGCTGGTAGAGAATTACAGGTTAGGAGTTCTGTGATCAACAGAACCTGGGGGGCACTGGTGAAGGTGACTGAAGTGGCTCATGGAGTTGCTGGTTATAGAGGTGAGTGTATCTACAAAGGGACAGAAGCATGGCTGGGGTCAGGAGTGAGTGGCATTAGGGAGCATGGATAGTGCTGAGTAGCTTGAAACTTACACCATGGTGGTGAAAAGCAGATTCAGTGTGGTGTGTGTGTGTGTGTGCGTGTGTGTGTGTGTGTGTGTGTGTGTGTGTGTGTGTGTAGTGGGGAAAAACAAGGTGTTTATCATTTGCCAGGAGGAGCCTGTTATGGTTAGGGTGTGGTCTTTTGATATAATGATTGATTTGAGGAGAAATAGGATAAGAAATTGAAGGGTCAGGGAAGGGATTTTTCTTTTTCTTTTTTTTTTTAAAGATGACCAGTAAGGGGATCTTAACCCTTGACTTTGTGTTGTAAGCACCATGCTCACTCAGTGAGCTAACCGGCCATCCTTATATGGGATCTGAACCCATGGCCTTGGTGTTATCAGCACCACAGTCTCCCGAGTGAGCCACAGGCCGGCCCAGGACAGGGATTTTTTCTGTTGCTGGAGATTGTACTGGGATCAAAGGGACAGAAGAGTAAAACATGTTTTTGTTATATCCTCATTTATGTCTAGCAGTATTATATATAAAATATATTCTTGATAAATATCTGTTAACTGATTGGCTGTATTATTTTATAAGCAATATTACTAAGTCCTCTGTTAAAATCACTGGCAGCTCAGAAGAGGGAAATATGAAAGATGACTCTTCTCTATCACATATCAGATGAGGGGTAGATCAAATTATGGTAATTGATTAAAGTAGCGAGAATTTTGGTATGTCATCCTGGGAAATTGTATGGTAGTCAATCTCTACATAGGCCAAGCTGCTTCAACTTCCAAAGTCAACTCACCTAATAGCAAACTTCTGATAGTAGTTTTGATAACAGATTATGTTTTAAGTAGTATCTAAGAAACATCTTTCTTATTACTTCTGCATTTCCCTAAGAAGACAAATATTATTGAAAATAAACATGCAAGGCGTTTCTGGGAAAGAATAAAATTGTGTATATGTTTTAATTAAAGTGAGGTTTTCTTCAAAATTTGCGATAACATTTAAAAATGTGAGAGAAAACATATCAAAAAAATGTGGATGCAGTTATAAACACATCTTGGGAGTTTCTCAAAGAATAAGAAATGATTCTCATTAGTTAGCAAAGATAAGAACAAAAATAATAGATTTAAATGTGAACCAGAAGCATTTGAAGATTGGAGAAAAATTTAACAGTAGGATCAACTGGGGAAAGAAACCAATTTCTGGAAGAGACAATGGGATCGAAGTCATGTGAAAACCTTAAGGTTGCAGCCTGACAAACGTGTAGAAGGAAAAGTGGAGAGATGAGACAGATGTTGTCCCACAGGGAGAGCAGATAAAATGACCCTCTAGGAGTCTTCTCCAGGCCTCTGTTGTAAAAGGAGAATGAGCCATGGACTGAACATTTTCGAAGGACACAAGCAAAGAAAACATAAGGCAGCGAGCAGAGGGGTGGAAGGGGTAAAAATCCTTGTTCTCAGGTGGTCTTTTTTTGTCCACAGTGTGAAAAAAGAGGAGGTAGAAGCTGTGAGTGTATGAGAGAGCCTGGATGCCTGCATGGTGGGTGGGGACTGTTCCTCCATCTGTGGGTGACAGCTGTCAGTGGCTAAGCCTGGGAGCCACACACATGAACCCCTGTGTATTTTTTCTCTCCCATTGATGTGGGAACTCAGGCAACATGGAGGCAGATTTTCTTATTACAACTTAGATGTGCAGTTTTAAGGGCTGATAAAAGATACTCTTTCTTGGAATAATGGGGTCAATAAGTGGTCCAGGGAGATTCACCACATTTCAGGCACAAAAAGGCATAGA
>NW_007727551.1:288657-312140 GCF_000696425.1 Galeopterus variegatus
TCTTCTCCAGGCCTCTGTTGTAAAAGGAGAATGAGCCATGGACTGAACATTTTCGAAGGACACAAGCAAAGAAAACATAAGGCAGCGAGCAGAGGGGTGGAAGGGGTAAAAATCCTTGTTCTCAGGTGGTCTTTTTTTGTCCACAGTGTGAAAAAAGAGGAGGTAGAAGCTGTGAGTGTATGAGAGAGCCTGGATGCCTGCATGGTGGGTGGGGACTGTTCCTCCATCTGTGGGTGACAGCTGTCAGTGGCTAAGCCTGGGAGCCACACACATGAACCCCTGTGTATTTTTTCTCTCCCATTGATGTGGGAACTCAGGCAACATGGAGGCAGATTTTCTTATTACAACTTAGATGTGCAGTTTTAAGGGCTGATAAAAGATACTCTTTCTTGGAATAATGGGGTCAATAAGTGGTCCAGGGAGATTCACCACATTTCAGGCACAAAAAGGCATAGAAGATTTTATGGTTGAGCACATGGGATGGGTGTTTTTTCCCCCTGCTCAGCTCAAAAGTCACTGAAGAGAATGTTGCCCTGTGAGTGGAATTTATTTTTCCAAGACAAGGGAGACCTGGAAAGAGTGATTGGGGAGGACAGCAAATGTCCATGATGGTTTCTAGTATACCTTGGGAGCCAACTTGAATACAAAAGTGGTGATGTAGGACTGATTGCAAAAACCATGCCTTAAAATGTTTTTGCATTTTAGTTTGTAGGTTGTTTGCTAAAGGGTTAGAGTCTACTGCAAATAAGAGCTATCATTTAGCAGATTTAATTGCCAGCTTTTGCAGTGAGATTACGCCACCTACGAAGCACAGAGGCTCTTGCACATGCTCCCTGGACTCTGCCATGTTCACACACCTGCACCTTGTGTCTGTCCTGGGGCACTGCCTTCATCAGGTGATGTTCTTCAACCAGCTGGATTGTGTTATGGCCAGCTGTGCCCCATGCAGAAAACATCTTTGTTACCCACTGTTAGGAATTGAATTGTGCCCCTCTGCTTTCCCAAATTTATATGTGGAAGTCTTAACCCCTAATACATCAGAATACTTATTTGGAGATAGAGTCTTCACAGAGGTAATCAAGTTAAAGGGAGGTCATTAGGGGAGCCCTAATCTAATATGACAAGTGTCCTTATAAAAGGTAAAATCTGGACATAGAGAGACACATAGAGGAAAGACAATGTGAGGAGACCAAGAGATAAGTTTGCCATTTTACAAGCCAAGTTGAGTGGATTAGCAGGTCCTTCTCTTCCAGTTTTCAGAAGGAACCTAGCCTGCCAACACCTTGATATCAGACTTCCAGCCTTCAGAAATGTGAGCCAATAAATTTCTGTTGTTTAAGTCACCCAGTTTGTGGTATTTTGTAATGACAGTCCTAGCAAATTAATATACCCACTAATTATGGACTCATATAAACCTTATTTACTCATTTTTCATCCATTCATTCTGCTACTGAGCACCTGCTGTGTATTACATACTGAAAATGTGACAGTCTTGACCCTCACAAAACTTCTAGCTGCTCAATGAAGACAGATACATAAACTCATAGATTTGAAGTACTTAAATAGGAGAAGAATTGGAAGGTATTCAATTTAATTATTTGGTGTCTGCTGTATACTAAGCAGCATGATGAATGACTAAGAAGCATACTTAAAATCCAGCTCTGCCACTTCACTCTTTAAGGTCAAAGAGCTACTTAATCTAGGTGTTAATTTCCTTATCTATAAAATGGGGATAATGACATCTTCTAATAGGATTTTTGTAAATATTAAATAGGATAATGAATGTAAAATGTTTAGTATAGTGCCTGATACAGAATATATGGCAGAGAGTATTATTTGGTAATTAGGAAACATGTCATAACTGAAATTGTATGCAGACAAATAATTGCATTGGAGGCTGACAAAATAACCAAAGAAAATGTGTAGTCCAGAATTCTACCTTGCTATTCAGATAAGCTGTTTATCAGTGTTGCATGGGAGGCATAGCAAGAGCTTTTACGAAGATAACTGTACTAATTCATTAAGAAAGATCTGAGTTAGACCTTCCTTTCTGATCACAAGGTCTCAGGGGCCTGTAAGCACTCTTCCACTTAGGAGGAATAGCTTTGTTTTGGGACCTCCAAGAGTGAATGAGAGTGCCCTTGGATTTGGTTATATCATTCCCATTTTGAGCTGGGAAGTGGAATTTACACAGGTGGTGTCTTGATGATTTTCTGAGTTGGGATTAGGGAAGGTGAACATGAGATTTGATGGCTAAAACCATTAAGATGACAAATTTTGGACATTTAGAAATTGTGAACTTGTTAAAATAATACACTTAAACAGAGCAGGGAAAGCCAGCTATTGTTTCAGGAAGAGCTAAGTACAGCGATCTTGGAATACAGTTCAAAAATCCTTTCCTGCATTCATTTCAACAGCAATGACAGGAAATAATCTTAGCTTTAGTGTGCAGAAGGTTTTAAACAATGTAGGTGCTGGAAATAGTTTTGGACAATGGAGGTGCTGGAAAAGTACGTTTATATCCTTGACTTTGTTAATTTAGGGATATTTTAAAAGAATAGGTCTCTATGGTTCCTGGCCAGGCAAATACAGTCATCAATACCTTCTTAGAAGACTCTGGTCACTCTCCAGGCTATGCGAACCTGGGCCGGGCTGGGGCCTTCCAGATCTAATGGCCTCTGCTCCACCCTTGTTCCTGAGTGAATTGGGATCACTAACAATCCTCCAGCATAAGAAGAGTGGCAACTTTCTCCTTTTCCATAAACAAACAAAAAACTCAGTAGGACAGATAATTTCCATTAAAAAAAAAAGGCAATGAAAATAGTAAGGCAAATCACTGAAGACTGAATCAAAGGAGTTGCCTTACAGTTGCATTAGCTTGGGAAGTCGTTTCATCTCTCTGAATCTCTGGATTCTCTTTTTAAAAACCCAGACCTGGATTGGATGCCTTCCAACTTTGAAATGTCTTGACTGTACATGAAAGTACCTGGAAAATAGTAGCATGCTTTTATTTTTGTAGAAGGAATAATATGCATGAAAGTCTTTACACAAAAGGTAAGTTCAAATTGTACTAAAATATTTGCAATGATCTAGATGGACAAATTGAGGATTAGAAATGGAAGAAACAAGGCATTGTTGGGAAATGGGGAGAACAGAAGGTTTGAGATGGAAGTTATGAAAGCCGAGAGCATGGAGTAATAAAGGAAGTAATTGATCCCTTCTTTTTAATCTTTGGACCCTGATTCATTGGGAAATGGGGAGAACAGAAGGTTTGAGATGGAAGTTATGAAAGCCAAGAGCATGGAGTAATAAAGGAAGTAATTGATCCCTTCTTTTTAATCTTTGGACCCTGATTCAATCAGACACGAAGTATCTTCTGTTCTTTTGCTTTTCATCTACTTTTCTGAACCAAAACTGGAGATAGCAATCATATCACAACTTGAAGCTGTACGAACCTATGCTCCAACATTATCCTCCTCAAGCATTGGTTCACATTAAGGTAGCATTAACTGAGAATGAGGAGAGTTAGCTTTTTTTTTTTTTTCTTTTTTATCCTCAGCTGACTCTTTCAGGAAAGTCTTCTGTGTTGCCCCACCTGTTAAGGCAGATTAATGATATCTTCCTATTTTTACCTTATCAAAGATTAATGATATCTTCCCATTTTTATTTCACCAAATTTGGAGAGAAATTTCAAATAAACATCAAAGAAAAACAGTATATTGATATATTTTTGACATTAAAGATGTTTCTCTTTATAAAATTATTTTAAATTATTAAAATAGGTTATTTTATTACATGCATTTGAAGCAACTGGTATAAAACATGCTTTTGAGGTCAAGGTATCAACCAAGATGTGAAGAACACATATGTTGAAACCAGAGACGCCACAAAAATGACAAATGATGAAGAAAAAGCACCGTTACAGCAGATCTTGACCTTTTGAAAATATGATCAGCCTGTCAGCACTAATGGTTTTCTATGCTCATAGCAAAAAGCTGTGAGCACCTACATTTGGAATAGAGGTCAGATATCTCAATATACAAGTAATGAAATGGTATCCCGTCAGACACATACAAAAATAATTTTCCAACTCTCTCTTTTTTCTTTTCTTTCTCAGTTTGCAACACAGATGTACACGTCACCAGAGACGCCACAAAAATGACAAATGATGAAGAAAAAGCACCATTACAGCAGATCTTGACCTTTTGAAAATATGATCAGCCTGTCAGCACTAATGGTTTTCTATGTTCATAGCAAAAAGCTGTGAGCACCTACATTTGGAATAGAGGTCAGATATCTCAATATACAAGTAATGAAATGGTATCCCGTCAGACACATACAAGAATAATTTTCCAACTCTCTCTTTTTTCTTTTCTTTCTCAGTTTGCAACACAGATGTACACGTTTGCACAATATGCATATACACAATGAGCCTGGTCCTTTTTCCTTCCACCATCCCAAGCAATCCAGTTCCAAAGAGGGTTCTTAATATACCTAAAGGGTATTATGGTAACCAGAGAAGTTATTAGGACCAAAGGAGTTTTTGAAAGTTCTGAGAATTGGGTAAGGGATCAGGAAAAGGAACATTACAGAGACCCTGGATCAATTTGATCTATTTGATACCCTTATTGTGCACTTGAAGCTTCAGAGACTCTTACAGCTATAATGTCCTCCTTCCTCTCCCCCCATTTCTTCTTTTGCCTAAAAATTCTGTCTCCTCACCTAGACTTTTCAATTTTATTAAACAGGAGCAAAGTTTTTTGGAAAGGTCCAGCAAAACTATATTTTTCTGACTACCTGGGTTTTTATTAATGGGTCTTTATAAGCTGACTGACAAAAAGTCAGGAGAATAGCATCTTGATTTGTATAAAGTGTGTGCTAGTTTTTGGAAAGGTCCAGCAAAACTATATTTTTCTTACTACCTGGGTTTTTATTAATGGGCCTTTATAAGCTGACTGACAAAAAGTCAGGAGAATAGCATCTTGATTTGTATAAAGTGTGTGCAACATGGCAGGAAGCTCCCTCAAGATTCCTTTTATTTCCTGGCAAAGATTGACCATGGTTATAATTTCAAGGATGGTAAAAGAGAGAAGATTAAAGGTGGGATGAATTCCTCCTAGAAGTGAGAAAGATAAAAGACTTTGAGGACTACACTGACATACAAGAATGAATAACAGTAATAATACAAATTCTAATAAGAAATATGGGAAATAAGAATTACAACTGAGAAAACCTACTGCTGTGGATGGCCTATTAATCAGTAGGAACTGTAAGCAAATCAGACACTATGACCAGGTGTCCGGATATGAGGCAATTCTATTTGGATAAAACCAGCTACCTTAACAGGGGGAGAATCAACTGGTCCATGTGGAAAAAAAAAAAAAAAGCCCTTGATGTTATTAAATTTATCTAGCAAGCAAAAAATAGAGATCAATTTTCAATTTGGCCTGAATCAAGAGATTTTTTTTTAGGCTTCTTGCTTATATGTTAATTGTTGTAGTAGCCAGACTGTATCTAAAACTGTTAAAATAGTTTAAAAGCTAAATAGTAGACTTAAAGGCTAAACAGTTTAGTCTTAAACTGTAAATATATAAAAAAGTACAGTTTAATTAATTTGTATTTTTTCTTATTTTTTATCACTCCATCAAATTTATACTTATTTGCCTGTGGTATCACAGATTTTATTGGAGAATCACTACCCTTTCCCCCAAATCTCCTGTATGAAACAAGTTAGGAGTGATTTTTTTCATTTTTTCCTCTTGTGATACACCCTGCCAAGGCAGGGGCAGCATTGTATGAGGACAAGGAGGGTGAAAGGAAGTTCAATCAGGTCTCTGAACTCTGGAAGGCACTGTTTCAGGTCTCAGAAGTATCTCCAGGGATTCTTCATTCTCAGGTTGCAGTAAGTCAAAGATTTTCATTTAAATTTTATATCTCAATGGATAAATTCCATATTAATCACCTCTGTGGGTCATGTTCTTCATGGCATTTCTCTTATTCCCAGTCATTTGACATTTCCTCCTCAGGGTAGCATAACATACATGAGCTATCTCAGAATTTCTTGAATAAATATTCAGTATAATCATTTCAAGGGAGGCGATGGTGAGTCATTGGCACAAAGGGTTATCTGAAATTTTCTTGAGCTTAAAAATTTTTTTTCTTTGTGGCCCAGTGGATAATGGGGAGTCAGGCATTTATTTCCTTCCTGCTCTATTTTGCCACTGGGGAAATATGCATTGTTTTACCTCAATGATTTCATATGCAAAATGGGAATAGTTATACTTTTTCCTTGGCTCACCAGAGGATTAAAATGATTAATGCATTTTTTAATTTAGAAAATACACACACTTCATGAGTGAAATATGCTTTAAGTAGGAATTATTATTAGGATTATTATCATCAGTAAGGATTTAAATATGTTCTTTATCAAGTAGAATTCTAAAAATTAGAATTCAAGCTAATAAAGCAGGCTTGAGGGGATATGAACTTGAATGTCTGTCAATGACAATTGGATGCAGTGAGTAATCCAATTTACTTCAGGAAATCTGTAGCTGTGGCAGGGGTGAGGAGGAGGTATGAGGATGGAAGACTAACAAAGAAACTATAGATATTCATTAATTCCTTCAGGAAGTGGTGGGTGGAAAAGGAGGGATTGGAAGACATATTTACCAAGAGAGGAGAGAAAGGAACTATAAAAGGATAAAATAGAGAGAAAGCCCTGAAAAATAAGAATGATTGAGAAACTGGCAAAATTCACCAAGCATAGACTTGGATGTTCAGGAAATGTCAGTGGACTGACATAAACGAGATTCAAAGAGAAATCAAGGGGTTGAGGAGAAATGAAAGAGAGCCACTTGAATTATTCCATAATTAGAACTAAAGTTTTACTTAGGAGGAAAAAGAATGGTCAAAGAAGCAGAAAGTGGGAGAAATCACTTAAATTGTCTCTAAATTCTGTACCCCCAACTAAATGTACTTGTTTAAAGAAGAGAACTGAGCACTCAAGAGGCTGGAGGTGCTGTCCTATGAAGATAGCCTGAAAAGCTTGGACTTTTCCATCTGGAAAGGA
This sequence comes from Galeopterus variegatus, assembly GCF_000696425.1. Taxonomy (NCBI): domain Eukaryota; kingdom Metazoa; phylum Chordata; class Mammalia; order Dermoptera; family Cynocephalidae; genus Galeopterus; species Galeopterus variegatus. The sequence goes on from NW_007727551.1 coordinate 295,727, forward strand.
GGAGGTAGGGCAGGCAAATGATTGAAGTTGCTAATATCACTGATGACACTGAGAAAGTACAAAGTTATTTTCTGAATCCCACAGTGCTAACTGAAGGGAACTCCCCCTGAAGCCTGGAAGAGGAGGGAAGAACACATTTAGAGAGCTGTATTAGTCTGTTTGTGTTGCTATAACAGAAATACCTGGAACTGGGTAATTTATAAAGAAGAAGTTTATTTGGCTTACGATTCTGGGACAACTGCATTTGGCATGGGCCTCAGGCTGCTTCTACTGTTAGTCTGTTTGTGTTGCTATAACAGAAATACCTGGTACTGGGTAATTTATAAAGAAGAGGTTTATTTGGCTTACGATTCTGGGACAACTGCATTTGGCATGGGCCTCAGGCTGCTTCTACTCATGGTGGAAAGCGACAGGCAGCCAGCAGGTGAGAGGAAGCAAGAAAGAGAGAGAGAGGACATGCCAGTGTCCTGTAAACAACCAGCTCTCATGGGAACTTATAGAGTGAAAACTCACTCATTAATTCCCCCTCCCCCAGGGAGAGCATTAATCCATTCATGAGGGATCCACCCCCATGACTCAAACAGTTTCAAAAACTGCCACATTGGAGATCAAATTTCCACATGAGTTTCGTAGGGGACAACACATCCAAACTCCATCAAGAGCCCTATAATCGAACAGCTTGTAATGACTAATAAAAACTGCCACATTGGAGATCAAATTTCCACATGAGTTTCGCAGGGGACAACACATCCAAACTCCATCAAGAGCCCTATAATCGAACAGCTTGTAATGACTAATATGTAAATAGATTTTTAAAAGATAAGTTAAAATCAGATATGGATTCTTGATTTTGCCGTTAAGGTGGACAGATATCTTCAACAACATCTAACTATGACGTTAGCTCATAGTTTCATTGACTTCTGCTTCATCAGAAATAATACTCAGAGGCCAATTGTCCATGGTTAGCTTCAAATATGGGAGGTTTCTGAAATTCCTGTGTGAGCTTTGTTGACAAAGGAGGGGGACAGATATCTTCAACAACATCTAACTATGACGTTAGCTCATAGTTTCATTGACTTCTGCTTCATCAGAAATAATACTCAGAGGCCAATTATCCATGGTTAGCTTCAAATATGGGAGGTTTCTGAAATTCCTGTGTGAGCTTTGTTGACAAAGCCATGGGTTGCACATGACAACAGTGTGATATTCATTTATTTATTCAACATAAATTTTTGATTATTATTATTTTTCAGACAACAATATACGGAAACAGTCCTGTTCTTCATGTACCTCACAATCTGGAACAGTGGTTTTCATCTTTAGCTGCACATTAGAATCACCTTGCAAGTTAAAAAAAACTAACAACAAAATGAGATCTCCCTCTCCCCACCCACAACACATGCACAAACACATGGAGATTCAGTTTTACTGACTTGGACATCAGTGTTTTCAAAAAGCTCTCAGAATTTTTAATGTTCACCCAGAATTAAGAAGTTCTGATTTAAGAGAAGGCTAACACTGAATACTTTTAATAGCAAGATGATATGTGTTATGGTAAAGAAATACATATGGAACAATGGAAGTTTGGAATATCATAGATAAAGATTTATCTAGAGTAGATGCAAATGTTTTAGGATTTATAGAGTAACTGTAGCAGGTCTAAAGGTTGTTTTTTTTTTATTGAGGATTTTGTCATTAGAGTTACACCTAGTTATAAAATTTACCTTTCAATTGTCTTGCCTCAAAAGATTAGTGGCAAGATAATCAGTGGGTGATAACGTACAGGTTTTCTCTGAAAATCCTCTGGATCGAGATATGTATGGACTTTCTTCACTCAGCTATGTTAGAGCAGAAAGAAATTTAATAAAGCACACTCCTACTCTGGTAAAGGGAGAAAGAAACAAAATCACTGGATTGGAGTACAGAGAAAATTAAGCCACTTGAATCCTGGAATGTTGCTGTAGAAACTGATAATAGTTGGTCATCAAAATAATCCTGTGCCAACAACCCAGTAACTGGTTTGAGACTTAGCATGGGGCTTAACATATTCCAGTCAGTTGCTGGTTGTGTGAGACGTCCAGTGTTTAGATAGCATCACACCGCAATGCCTGAAGCACTACCTTGGCAGAGGCACTTTTAATAACAAATGACTCTCAAACACATATGGTTTCTCTACAATAGTGCTAGGTGGTGGTCATGGAACTACTCTTTCTTAAATCACCTGGGTCACACTGACCCTTATTTCAACTGTAGTGATGGGAATGAATGACAACTTGGCCTAATGTCACATGTTATCAAAGGCATATCTGATTGCACGCATGTGCAATTTTCTCCTTAAAGTCACTCCTCTCTTTTTGTGGCATTTTAGAGTAGTTCTCAGCAGCAGAACTTCTTGTTTATTCGTAAATAATTGGCTTTATTCTTAGCACCTAAAATCAATGTTACCAGCGTACTCCAAGTGGCATGGAAGTTAGAGAACTGGGCTTCAGAGCAGAAAGACCCATTCGTTTTTGTAATTCAAATCAATGTAAGAAACATCATCCCAGAACAGATTTTTTAATTGTGACTTTTGGGCCTCCAGCACAGTTTTCACAATTATTAACTGATGCAAACTTATCAAGATGAGAAAAAATGTAAGTTACAATTTAACTTCTTTTGACTAGGTCTTCAGTGTAATTGGAGCTATTTGCATGCTCTGTTCATAAAAAACAGTCAGAGCCCTCCACTAACCACGGCTATCATCAGTACTAGAAGACTTCTCAGCTTACAGTGGAAACTACTGAAAAATTAACCCAGAAGCAATCACTGACAAGGGCTCTGTGGTAGGTGCCCCTTTGTGTAGGAAAAGACACCCAAACTGACCCTGCAAAGGCACAGGTTAGGGGCAGAGTGCTCAGCATGTAGGTCTTTCAGAAGGTACAGACCAAAGGCCCCTCAGGGAAGAAACTACAAACCACTTCCTTTGTTACTTATGCCTAAAATTACTTCTTCTGACCTTCTAAAACTCAAGGGCACACAATTTAAGCCCAACATGAAAGTGTCCAGTATTTTGGCATTGTTAAATAATGTGCCCTGTTGGAAAAATAGTAAAGCATTCTCTGTAAACAAGCACTAAGCACTTATGTGTCTCCTGTTACTAGATACACACAGCTACATGCTTGTAGTTTAACTAGAGATTTACATACAAGCAAAGACTGCAGATGGTCTTAGGTTCTTATCATATTCTCCGAGAAATGTGAGAAGGCTTTAAACATCTGGGACTTGTGTCCTTTGGCAAAGCATAGAGATAAATGTTTTTCATTTTTGTTAACTACATATCATTGTATCTCAGGGAGGTGCTATTCCTTTGTGGCATCTCAGTAAGAAACTGACAGTGTCTACTTTTCTTATAAGTAGAGTGCGTTGCATTGTTGCGAGGTTTATAATTACATGTTTGTGACTTCATCCCCAACAGCCTCACCCCATGAATACAGATAACATCTCACAAAAGGGAAGGTTGGGAACAACTCTCACAGGCAGGGTGGGAAGAGAGGGAGGGAGGCTGACGTGCTCAGTGACCATCTCCCGGAGAGGCTCTGGGACAACCAGTGGGAGAACTCCGTTCTCTAGGTTTCCGAAGCGGCCTGTCGTCTCAAACACTGGCCTTCTGTTTCATGGGCTGTGAAGCACCCTTGGGAAGATGCAGAAATACTCAACCTATAGTTGACATTTTATTTATATCACATCTCTTGTTGAATCCGTCTGAAGAACCCGAGGTGGCCGTGGCATTCCTTCTCTTTATTCACTTGGTTACAGTTTAAAATTTGAATAGCTGTTTATGCTGGAAGGCTGAACACCCAATCAGCAGTCTTTGAATTGAAGCTGTATTGTTCACTCATGGAAATGCCTGTTTCATCTGTCAGCTCTCTTTTATAGTGAGCCTAATAATTTATGCTTGCTAAAGATGTTTTCTGACCTGTGATTCCATTGCCGGTTACGAAAGGGCTTTGGCAGCATTCACACTTCCTTTCGTAATAGGGGGCCAGTAAGGTACAATTTAGTGAAATTACTGCTCCAGTGCACTAATGGAACCCAGACCCAGACTGGGGGAGGGCAGAGGGATAGGGGTGAGGGACCCTATCCTTTAAAGGGGGCCACTGGACTCCAAAGAAAGGTATCCTGGAAAGGGGCCTCTTTGGGAGCATGACCCTGCTGGCTGACAGAGTTACCGTACCCGCAAAAATGCCATGGGGCACTACATGAGACTTTATACAGTGTCCACTAACACAAATAAAATAGAGCATTTTCACCCAGGAAGTTTGTATCATTTCTTTAAATTTATCTTATTTTTTAAAATAGTATTGTGATTCTATTAAATAGAGTGATCCATTAAAAAAAACACGTAACAGTAAGAATCCTTTGTTCTCTTCAAAAGAGAGGGTCTATATGTGTTTGAACTATGTCTTCTTATCTTATTACTGTTGAAATCACATTATGTTAAGTGGGACTTCTTTAAATGGGCCATCCTGCATTATAATTATAATCTTTTCAGGTCTTTAATTTGCAAGTTATTGGCAGACCCATCCTGAAGAGAACTTTTCTAATTGCAAATGAAATTATTCTCTAGGCGAAGTACATTTTTTCCTTTTTTGATTCTCTCATAAAACTTTGTTTTTATTTCTCATACAGCATTTATCTTATCCTCTGTAATAATCATTTGTGTACCTGTTTTGTACCTGAACAGTTTTGTCAGTTTCTTGAGGTTAATCTTATTCATTTCATATTTATGGCAGCCCTTATTTCAATGCCTTTTTTTTGGAAAGAACTTAATGAATATTGGTGAATTGATTTCAAGAATATTTAAACAAAACATCCTAAATTGAAATAGAATCTCTTTGTACATATTCTAATTAGTTTGAGAAACAGACGTGAATATACAATGACATTGGTGAGTACACACAGAAAGCAGACTTCACCTAAGACTTAAAGTTTAATAAAATGAGTAAATAAAAATTATAGACAAACCCTTTAAAGAAGAAATTCCAGGAGATTTCAGGTGATTTTTTAAAAACTTAAGTAAATCTTTTGAATAAAATATTTTAAATGTCGATCCTTATCAGCTTTCGCTTTTAATAGTTCTGGGAACAAAAATGCTTCCACCCCTCTGTAGAACCTGAAGGGTCATGGGTGTGATATTGACAGTACAAATAAAGGTTCAAAAGTAATTAGGACGATGTTAAAGCACTTTGAAGTTCACAAAGGGCTTTCATATTGAGGTAAGCATTAAGAATACCTTTTTATGGACGACTTCAGAAAGGTTCCCTGACATGTTTTGGGGTCATTAAATGAGCAAGGAACAGAGTTAGAGCTGAGCCTGAGACTCGAAATTCCAGAAACTCAGACTGTGAGAGTCTCCTCCCTTCAGTTAAGCCTGCTGCCTCGATTTTGTCTTTCAAATTATGTCTCCTTTTTTAATAGGTAAGCAAAAGATGGCATTTACCAATTTGCTTAACTATCTTCTGCTTTACAGAAACATAGGATTTCAGAGCTAAAAGAAACTGCATAACTTCTGCAAAACACAAAAATTTTTATTTTACAATTGAGAAAAAAGTCTTTATTATTTTCGTTGTTAATAACGGCAGGTTACAGAATTTATTAAACTCATTTTATTCTAGTTGCTGAACTAAGAGCTCTGTGACATAGATATTATTTCTATTCTTCCCATGAAGAAACAAGGTGCAGTGATTTTCCAAACACCACACTTAGGAAATGATAAAAACAGGTTTGCTGTACCCAGAAACAGGTCTCTTAATGTTTATGCTATAACATGCATTAATTACAGCTACACAAATAGTTAGTAGCAGAATTAGGTATTATGATAGATTATTTCCTCCACCCCCAGTGCTTTTGCTAAATAATTGATAAGAACTGCATGAAGCTCCTTGTCCCTATCTTCAAATCCCTTTCTCTAATTGCACCTTTTTTTGAACTGCTCTATAGGAGCAATGGACATTAAGAACTGGTTTTAATTATGTTTTTTTTTTTTAATTCAAAGTTTTGGCCAACATTACTTTAGACTTGAGTCTGGCTTAGTTTTCCATCTTATTTTTACACTCTAGATTTAAAATTCCATTTATACATTCTTTATGAAAACTGGAGAATGTTCACAGAAGAGGTAGTAAAATAATAAAAGGGTTGAAAGGTGATTCTGAAGGCAGATAAACTAAAAGATAAGATTCAGCTTCAGTCTAGAAAGATGAAGGCTGTAAGGGTAGGTGACGTCTTAATCAGAGTTTAAAAATTGCAATGTAATATTTCTAGGGCAAACGTAGAAACATAGATATATTCCCCAAACCCCAGCACTCTCCCTCGGGGATATTTCTTGTAGATTTTATAGATAACTTATTTGTACTTTTCTATAACAAATCCCTTAGTCCATGATCATTGCAGACACTTTTTTTTTGTCTTTTTGTCTCTTTTTTCGTGACCGGCAACGGATCGCAACCCTCAGTGTCGCGCCTGTACCGGACCGGGACCAGCAACGGGATCGCAACTCTCGGTGTTGCCCCCGCTCCTCGCTCAGCCAGTGAGCGGCCGGTCTGTATGTGGGATCCAACCCCTCGGCGGGAGCGCCGCCGTGCTTCCCAAGCGGCGCACTGTAGCAGTGTGCCACCAGGCTGGCCCATTGCAGACACTTTTATGGGCTCTTGTCCACCCCTGTATTTTCAGTAGTTCTTGCACAGTACCATTCACTAGGTAAATCCTTCGTAAACCTTTATTTAATTAAATTGAATGGTAATTTTCAGATAAATATGAAGCATGGTTTTGTGAAATGGCTAGTATATTTATGAATCTTGTTACCCTAAAAAGTGATAATAGGCTTAAATTCTCAGCAGATTCAAGAAATCTTTAGGATAAATTCAGGTACACTTCTAGTTGGTTGTTAAGGAACTTAGTCATATTTGCAGGAATAAATTACTTTTGGAGGTATGAATTTAAATGACAATATGTCCTTTTGTAGAATGCCTCTGGCATATTGGACAGTATGATCCTTTGTCTGACTTAATATAACATTATCTTTACTGATATTTTTACGAGTTGTACTAAATGTGTGTGGAAACTTCATCTATCAATTTCTTTCAAACATCCTGCCAGGTTGTAGTCATTATGAAATACTATCATGATTGTCATTCATGAGATTACTTTGATTAACCATAGTAGTTTGTTTTTTTGGTCAGATGAGGACTCTGAGAAAGCTCATGTGTTAACCCACTTTTAACTCAGTGTTAACAATGGGAACTCAGGATTCTGTCTTTCCTTCATACCTAATAGCACACTGTTCCTCAACTAAACTCCTTCGTTGTGATCTCAAGGTCTTCTGAGGGAGCCCTACCTAGGCTGCTGATATAGATGGGATCAGAAATAGGTTCAAAGAACAGCTATGGATAGCTTCAGATTACTACTTGTGATAGTTGAAAGCTCTTTTTACTTATCCTCACCTTCCTTTTTTTCTTTCCCTTCACCTTCTCAGTCTCCTACAGAGATATAAGCCCCACAGCTACTAATAAAACGATTTTCCTTTTTGTAACAGATGGGGACCTCCATCTGGTATAAGGTTCAAAGAACAGCTATGGATAGCTTCAGATTACCACTTGTGATAGTTGAAAGCTCTTTTTACTTATCCTCACCTTCCTTTTTTTCTTTCTCTTCACCTTCTCAGTCTCCTACAGAGATATAAGCACCACAGCTACTAATAAAACGATTTTCCTTTTTGTAACAGATGGGGACCTCCATCTGGTATAAACATGTAGAGAGATGCCCTCGGTGCTAGTCGTGGGAAATGTGGGAAGCAGGAACAATCTCCTCTTTATTAACAATGTGGCCTGTGATGAGCTTCTCATTCATTATTGGTTATACAGCTACTTAGGCCCTCACACTTAGGTATGACCTAGGAATAGATTGTGGCTGCTTATGAACCATAATTCTTCTGGATGAAAAATAGCTACGGGTGCAAGTGAGCATTGTGCAAATGTAAGGGTACTTCAAAAAGTTCATGAAAATATTTGCATTATCTTTTAATTTCATTTTTCTAAGAACTTTTTGAAGTGCCCTCATAATTCTTTTACACTGATTTTAAAGAAATAACACAATCACAGTTGGAGTATTTGCATAGGATAAAGCTATAGCCCAGTGCCAAGCACATAGTAGGCACTCGTTATTGAATGAATGCATGAGAGATGAACAAAGCATAGGTCAATTGTGTCCAGGTGAGCTGATGAATGGTAGAGAATATCAGAAATATGTTTTCCTCTTCACATTTAAGAGATGAAGGTGGAGGTTGGGGTAGAGGTGAGTGGAGCATAACTAATCTTCAATGGTGAGAATTAGAATTTCCCTTGTTTACATTCATTTTTTTTTTCTTTTACCCAACAGTTATGTTAGTTAAGACAACGGCAGTTAAGTCGGGATAGCTTAATGCAAAGCTTCTGTAATCTGAGAGACTGGAAAGATAGTTTATAAATCCTAATCACTAATTTTTATTATCATGCTATTTCTATTATTCCTATTTCTACAGGCTAGACAGTGTGCCATGCTTTTTTATGGAACAGATATCTCTTCTCCATAAACAGAATCCTTTGGCTCTCCGTCTTTGGTTAGCTATTTGATGAAAGATTAAAGAATAAAACTGTATCTGATACCCATTCTACAGCCTACATATATTTACATAAATTCCTCAAAAAGTAAATAAAATGAACTACATGACTAGAATGGTGAAGACATGTCAGATCCAAAGCAGCTACTTATTTGAAGAGTGGAAAAAGACAGTCTTGTGTCATTACAATTAAACTGAGTACACTGGTTCATTTACTATTTTCGGTGAATTTTAATTGAGTTGTGTCTAATTTTTATAAATGTTGTCAATCTTCATTTTCTCTGTCTCCCATGCACCAACTTAAACACACACGCATGCAAGTCACATACCAACGTGTTTTGGGAGAGTACTGTCTATAGATACACCCTAACACCAACTTACACACAGTGACACATAATGCTATAAATACTAAAACATCCAACCTTGATAGAACACCCAAAAGACAGAAAAAAAGCTTTCTTTTAACACATTTATTTTATAGACACAAAAGCTCAGCTAGTAATCAGTTTTGATAACTTTAGATGTCTGTTTTCCTGATGTCATGACTAGACTGAAGCAGTAACAATACTTCATTATGCTATTCAAAGTGTATCGCAGGATTCAGTCAGAGCTACACTCAAAACCTGGCCCACAGCTGAAAGCAGAGGTGATGCATTAATCCACAGCAACACCCTCTCCCCCACTGCTCCCCTCGGCCTTCAGCCACTAATAATGGATATCATTTTTCTTCATAAAACTGGTGGTACTTGAATCAAGCACATGACAGTTAAGGTTTGTTTAGTCTTTCAAGCAGGTGATTACAGGATTGAACTTTCCGAGTGAGAAGCCAATGGAATACAAATAGTTAAGAACACATTTGAAGGGGGAAAAATTGTCCAGCCCCATCTGTCAAACTGTGCGTATGACATCATCAGATATTCTGCACTTGTTTGCAGCTATTCAGGCCGGCCCGCCCCGCAGTCTACGCTTTGTGTTCCAGTTTCCTTTACAGGGCCAGCGGGCTGGAAAATTACCACATGCTGTCACAGTTAGCTCAGCCAGGTCTTGTTATCATTGTTTCCAAGGAATCCATTCATTCCGTTATTTTACATATTGGGCAGACGTCCTGCCACTGAGGCTTGGGCTGCAGTAACTTGAAGGGCCAAACGTTAATGGGCCTCTATTGTTGATAGAATGGCAGTGCAATACGTGGGAAAAAATACCCAGACAGCTCCCTGACACTGGTTTAGGACCTCTAGACTTAGGGGGTAGCCTGTGAAGATCTTTTATGTAAACAAGCCTTCAATAAACAATGAATATCTCCTGTGTCAATATTCATAACCCATCAATAAAAAAATATATAAATCTTCAACTAGAAAGAAGCCTAAATGTATTATGGATGACGGAGCTTTTCCTTAAAATAATCTATAGAATGTGGGCAAGTCTCCTTCTAAACACTGCTAATTTATTGGGGGGGGGGAGGGCGGCATTGTTGAGGCTTTGAGGAAAGAAAGGCATTTGATTTGGGGCTGGCAGTATTCTCATTGCAGTAGATAATACAGTGTGTAAGTTTTGCTGCTTCCACCACTACTAGACTGAAATAAAGACCAGGGCCGTGGTGACACATTACATCTTCACCATGCTGGCAATTTAAAGAAAGTTAATGAAAACATTAGAAAAGTTGTGTAAGATGAAGCTTAACTTTAGGATGGATTATGTTATCTTGATTAGTAAGACCACAGATGAAAATAAAGTCTCCAGCTCTGAAAAAATGGTAGCTGTATTGAAACAGAAAAGACCATTCTTTACGGAAGAAATGAAGTGGGGGGTGTAGTTGTTGTTATTGCCTTTTTAAAAAAACTGATGATATTCACTTTCCTGCTTCAAGATAAATCTGACCTTTTGACCATATAGTGTATTGGAAAGGGATCACAAAGTGGTATGGATTTCTAATTCTCATTGCTAGTCCTGGAAACTTCTTCCATTTGATTTTCTTTGCCTTGGACAAGAAAAGACTTGATAACTAGACCTAGCTGCTCAAAATGGGTCAGCACACAGTAATTAGCAGAGTCCATTGGCACTTAGAAAAACTTTAATTCAAGCCTTATAATTTTAAACATTGTCACAATTATCTCAGCTGTTACTCAGTTAATTTGTTTTATTCATTCTGCACAGAGCCTTGTGGAAGTTTACATTAGAATGGTTCGTATCCCAGATCATTTGAAGAATTAGAACTCTGGGTTGAGTTCTTGGAGTTGGAGGATCATATAAGAAAGAGATAGGAATAGTCTGGTTCTGATTAACAAAATCTGCACCATATTTAATATAAAATATACTGTATTTGAAAAATTGCTCTATGCCAAAGTCAGGTTTGTTACTTTATCTTTTTTATAAAACATACCCTAATTTCAACTAAGATCATTTTTGTGTCTGGCTGATAATTTTAAATGGTTTCCCTTTCAACTGACATTAAGAGCCAATTGAGATAAATAATTTTTTTTTTTTAAAGATAACCTGTAAGAGGATCTTAACCCTTGACTTGGTGTTGTCAGCACCACGCTCTCCCGAGTAAGCTAATCAGCCATCGCTATATAGGGATCTGAACACGTGGCCTTGGTGTTATCAGCACCACACCCTCCCAAGTGAGCCATGAGCCGGCCCGAGATAAATTAATTACATATAAAGTAATATATGTCAGGACTAGATTTCCTAAGCCGAGCCCTTCAAGCAATCATAATCATTTTGTAAACTGTTGACAATGTCATCTTTGAGAAAAAGGTTTCTTCAGTGAATGTTACATTAAGATAAATATTAAAATGTGGCAGTCTTCATTCAGGCATAATATTTTAGGAAATGTCACAGAATTTTGAAATCAGTATTTTTAAAAGAGTAAATAACATTCTTTACTATCAATTGTTTTGTTCTCCCAACATTTCCTTCAGCTCTCAACTTGATTCTTACACCAGGTTTCTGCAAGATGAAACAAAAGTTTTGATAAAGAAATCTACCTTGACTTCAAAGTTACATTAGGCACATTACTTCTGAACCCCAGAAGTAACCTCCTTATCCCCAGATTGAAAGTGAGCCTTTGGTTTAATCCAAAATTACTTAATAAAACAGACTATTGAATGATATATCATCACATTTAAGAAGTACAATAAGTTAATTTCAGTAAGCACTAAAACACTGTTCCCTTTATTTAAGCAACACCCTACATTTATCACCACAAAGCGTACGTCAACCTGTATTGTTTAGCAATAAATTCAAAGCAAAACTGAATTATGCCTTTGAGTTTTTAAAGACCTCCTATTAATAGTAACTTTCACATGAAAGCAATTTATGGAGAGAAATATTACTAACAATAGTGGCTCTTCCTGCAAAAAATTCTAAATGACTACAGCTACCTCCTGCATTAAAAAAAAAAAATCTCGATTCTGCTAATCAATACTCCTAATTGTTTAGAATGGATTAAAAAAATTATGCAGTATATTGCCTACCTGGGAGAAATATTTTTCATTTATGCACCCAGTTCAGCAGTGATGTTCTGAAGCCCAATTTCTCCTTCTTTGTCACCACCTGGTTCCTATAAAAAAAAGTAGTCCCAAGAAATCATACCAAAATAACTTAAACTTTTTTTTTTCCAGATGGGCCTTCACATCACATTAAAAACTTTTTATAGTATTAACAATTTTCTTTCATTTTATATTAGAATCATATAATTTTAGATTTTGAGTTCCCTAACAAGATATGACCATGCAATCATTTCAGCAATTTTCATATCATATTAGTGAAAACAAATACTAATATAATAGGATGCTAACATGGAAACCCCTAATAGAACATGACAAAACTTTTCATATTTTATTTATGCATTCTAGTTGTTCTTCTCCATTTCAACATTTTCCACTTCAGTTTATGGGAAAGTAGCATGGGTTTGCATGTTTTTGAATATCAATTAAGTGATATTGTAACACAGCCGTAATGCAAAAGTTAACTGCTATCATTTTGCTGTAGGACCAATACATTTCTCTGGGTCATCAAATCTTTATTTGAATGATAATGCTTTCACCGTTTTGTTATTTATTTCAATTTAGTTTAGAAACTGAGCTATTTGCAAAAAGAAAATAAGAAACTATAGTTGAGTGTGAAGATGCAGTGAATTGAAGAAATAATGCAAGTATCTTGGTAATTTACTGCCTCTCTACTCTAAGTATACAGATGATGGAGATAAAGGTGAGCTTTTGCCTTGAATTATGCAGGCAATTGCTTTTGTTTTATACTCGGGTTCTCTTGCATTACATAGAGCATGTTCATCAAGACTCCTTTAATCCAGTTCATTTGAGCAGAGTTGCTAGCAATGTTCACTGAGAAAACAAACTGGAAGGAAATAGTCAAATATCTCATCCTCCGAGTCCACCAATAGAAATGAAGAGTGAAGACACTGACACAGGGTCCTTTTGGATCCATCTCACTCGTAACAAGAACTGCACTGGTATTAAACACAACATCTTCTCTGGCAAGAAAACATCTGTCCTAATGGCAAAATGCTTTGATCTTTTCAAAATCGCTTTGTATACTAAAGATATCAACAATACTTAACAGGCAGAGCTAAAATAAAAGAGAATTAATTCTACAGTGTTCGGCAGAAAACACAATCCCCCTACCCTGACCTGGTACATATAGTGATCTATGAAATCAAACAGGAAAAATTTTGGCCACCTAAGCACCTGGAACTTCTTCTTACCATATATACCACACTATCATGGGTGGAGACGCAGCTTGTACATTTCAGTAATCAGGATTCACACAAGGTCAAAATTACTTTTGAAAAATCCTACGGGAAGGCACCACACTGGAGGATGTATTTATTTATTCTGTCTTTGATAAATCCAACACAACATGTTCATCTTCCAGATTGTTGTTTATTCAGTTGAAGATAAGATGAAGACAGTGGCTTGTGTTTAGTTGTCATACCTTTAAAACACTCAATCATTCAGTGGTGAGATGTTCCCATTATGAGTGGCAGGTGGTAACTGAGATTTCATATTTTCCAGATCATTTTTACCTCAGGACTTGTTTTCCATAAGAAGAGTGGCAGGCAGAATTTAAATTGTTTATGTTTCTCTTTCTCTTTTCCCTGACACCAACTTTTCCTCTCTCTTCCTCTTCTTTCTCTTTTTTTCTGGTCTGGATGAATATAGTTGACAATGAGCAAGTAGGACTACAACTATCCCTGCTGTAATTGCTTGGTTAATTTTCTGTCTCCCCAGATAATATAGACTCGTTGAGCACCAGGGGCAGATTCTTTTTGCTCACTGCTGTGTTCTTGGCACCTAGTTCAGTGCCTGGCATGAAGCTGGCACTCAGGAAATATTTGTTCAATGAATGAATGAACAACTCAGTCAACTTCATGCTATGCACACTTGACCTGGAGCAGAAATTAAAGATATTTCACACCACAGATGCAAGTAACATGGGAAACCCTTGGGACCATTGATAATAAAGGTCTGGTGGGTATAGGGGCAGCCACACTCCAATCCTGGCATTGAGAGGGGTTGGGCTGAGAAACAAATTAGCCAGCTACTTTACAGGGCAACTTTTATGACTTTTCTGAAACCAGGAATTATTGGAGTTAAGGTGAAAATTTCACCGGGACCTAGATTGTGGCAAAGAGCACTCTCAACCTACTTTCACAGAGCCCTGCCTGTGTTCACACTATAAGGCATTGCTCCATTATACTCTCTTCTCCTGCCAAATAACCACATGGTGAGAGTATGGTAGGAAGGGAATTACTGGACCTAGATCTCTAACAGATCATTTGAGTATATGAAAAATGTCTCCTTTTCAAACAGTTTTCACAGGAATGTATTTGGGTACAGTGCTCTACAGGGTGACAAGACATCACTGAAAAGATACTGCCCTTTTACCCTTTTGGGCTAGTGGGCTCATCCCCAAATGTATGCTCTCCATCACAGGGCAGGATCTTGCACAGGATATATGACTTAGGCATGTCTAGAATTAGTGGTGTAATATTGCCACATAGCTTCTGTTTGTTTGTTTGTTTGTGATGGGCTTCAACCCATGACCAGAGAGACAATGTAGGTATGGAAGGAAAATGAGAAGTCTTGGGCTCATCAATATGAAAAATCTTCTAAACAGCACGTAAATGATTTACATGTAATACTTTTGGTTTTCTAGAGAAAATAATTTTCTTTTCATTCAGGGAAACAGTAACACACTAGCAGGCTNCCAAATGTATGCTCTCCATCACAGGGCAGGATCTTGCACAGGATATATGACTTAGGCATGTTTAGAATTAGTGGTGTAATATTGCCACATAGCTTCCGTTTGTTCGTTTGTTTGCGATGGGCTTCAACCCATGACCAGAGAGACAATGTAGGTATGGAAGGAAAATGAGAAGTCTTGGGCTCATCAATATGAAAAATCTTCTAAACAGCACGTAAATGATTTACATGTAATACTTTTGGTTTTCTAGAGAAAATAATTTTCTTTTCATTCAGGGAAACAGTAACACACTAGCAGGCTTCATTCTTCCCCTTTTCACATTTTTCCCCTTTTCACATTCAGAGGAGAGCCTCAATAACCTGTCCCTGTCCACTTCGTCCTGGCTGTGGCATCCTGGAGCCATCTTTCTACCCATGCCTTGGCTGTGTCAGCTTTGAGAAATTCTACATTATGCACATGTGTTCTGTGCCTCCTGAGAATATCGTGATGAGTTGGTTGGGGAGACAAGAAGCCAGAGAGGCTTGTAGCAGAATATCTTCATTTTACTGGAACATCATGAAGAACAAAATACTTGATCAGAGTGGCCATCTATGGAGTTGTAGCAATTCCACATGCGTGAGGAGGAAGTAATTTTCTCTCAAAACATCAGGTGAAAGGGAGGCAGGAAAAAGAGGTAATTACAGATGGAGCCATATTTACACTTTAGCTCTTTCATTTTATACTTTGCTGTAGATTGGAACCTCCCCTCCCCCACCAGCCTCATTGAGGCTTGATTCTTGTCACTGTCACTGTTGAGGGTGGGAAATCCTGTTATGGTAATGGAAAGGTGGGGCCTTGAAGAGGTGATTAGATTGTAGGACCATGCAGTAATGATTGGATTAATAATGGTGGTCAGGGACATGGTTCTGAGGGCTTTAAAAGGAGAGCACGTGAGAGTCTTTCTCTCTGCTCTGCCATTTTTGCAATGTGTTGCCCTGCTGTCACTGTCACCACCACCAAGGCCTTCGCCAGGTGTGTTCCCTAGACTTTGGACTTCCCAGCCTCAGAAACTATAAGCAATAAATTTCATTTTCTTTATAAATTACCCAGTTCCAGGTCTTTTGTTATAAGCAACAGAAACAGACTAATATGTACTTGTATGACTTTGGGCAAAGTACTTACCTTTCTAAATTTTAGAAAGGTAAAATGGGGATAATATTGGTATTTGTCTTTTAGGATTGTTGAGAAGATTAAAAGATTAAATAAGAGAATGCATTTAAAGGGCTTAAAAGGTTCCGGGTTCCGTACAGTCTTGGTTTTTTATTAAGATTCTGGAAACCTGCCTTAGATCACCAATTATTTGTCTCTGACTTGGAGATAAGACAGGTTTGTATATGATACTTAATTAGTCCCAAGGTATATATTTTTGTACTTAGATATTTTAAGAAATGGAAATTTTGGAATCATTTCTGGACTGTCTTTTAAAATAATATTTCAAAAATTACACACATTTCATGTTTTAGCTTTTGATTATCATTTCAATTATTGTTCAATTGTCTTTCAAACAATTAAATTTTT
>NW_007727551.1:314017-397160 GCF_000696425.1 Galeopterus variegatus
TAATACTCTATCTGATAATTCGAAGAAAATTAAAAATATGTTTTACCTGCATTTTATATCCTCAGCAATGCATTTAGCAATGTTTATTCATTCATTAAACTGTGTCCATAATGTTATTTTATCTTTCTTTTTTACTTATTGAACACATTAAAGGTCTTTTTATTTTAGAAAAATAATTTTTCTTTCTTCTAACTTTCTTGTATATCTTTTCTCAAAGATGTTAATATGATTGTTGCCACCTTCCTAGTGAGATCATTTAGGGTTAAAGAAGTTAAACAAATTCCTTTATACTCGTAAAGTAGTTCCACTTTATTATTACTCAAATCTTGGCAAATTAGGTGACCTGTTAAAAGATACAGAGTTTGTGCTTGGCAGCGTAGGACCCAGGTCTCTGCCTCTTTCTCCATAGTTTGTATTATCCACCACTTCCCCTTAGGTAACAAAATTCCTATGGAATCTCCCACACATAGCAACCCACTGGGAGCCATTTCAAGATCTTTTTTGAAGCCGCCCGTATCCCATAGGTTTCTTTAGGTAGAGGATGGCCTGAGTTGTGTCATCTTTTTGGGTTATAGTAGAGTTCTTAAGTTTTTATTCTGATTATTTTTATCCTGATATCATTTTTTTAAAAAAGCTAGATTCTATCATTCTCAGAAAGTATTTTACATTTTTATGTTCTTATTACATACCTGGCAAAATTGCCTGAAGCATCACAAAAGCTCCTGATTTTATTCATTTGGAAAACCCCAATGAACTCTTGCTTTTTAAAAAAAAAAATATTTCCTAGGATAGGAAGTAGTTGCCTTTGTTTTGCTGTTTGCTCTTCTGTTCAGTTACATTTTGTTTTATTTTTGTATTCATAGTTCATAAGTGTAGAACTGCAGTGATAGGTTCATCTGATAATTTTACAATGCCTTATATGACCTTCTGTTTTGATTCTATGATTAGAAGTTTTTGAGATAGTTTTAATCTGAAGACAGCTGGAAAGTCATGAGAGTTTTTTTTTTTTTTTTTTTTCTCCCAGACAGTTAACTTCCAGAGTGTGCCTTTAAGTAGAGTTTAACTATCTGAAAAGATAAAGGTCAGGCTCTGAGGTCATTTCAGAATATTGTTGCAAGCTGTCCATTTGGTATTAACCACTTGGGATTGGATTATCTCTTCTGGTTAAAGCAGGGGTTTTTATACTATCATGTGCATCAGAATCACTGATGAATTTGTTAAAAATGCACATACTTGTGCCCATCATTAGAAATTGCTATTGGAAATTCTGAATTCGGCCNCCTGAGAACATGTATCTTGAAAAAAATCTTCTGTGTGATTGCAATGAATGCAAACTTTTTCAACAACTGCTTTAGAGAAATCCAATGGCCTGCCATAATCTGATTGTTGTCCTTGTGACTAGGCCACAGACTGGATGAAATTGAAGACAAATTTCAGATAAATTTGCCACTCATTGGATACAAAACAACAGGCTTCTCCGCTCTGGAGGTATTCCTATGCTTCCTTTTTTTAAATTTTTGCAGGACAGGGCAGTGTTGGGAAAGAGATAGGCAATGCCTAGTGAAGTGGAGTGGAAATCCTTCAAGTTTTGAAGTTTGGTTCAACTTCAGACTTGCCATTTGCTTGCTGATTGAGCTTAGACCAGTTATTTGACCTCTCTGGCTGAATCTAAAGCTCATCTCAACATTGGTGATAGTGTCATCGTAGGGCAGGTTTACAATAATGGAGTTGTATGATTATGTCAGACAGGTAGTGGGCACTCATTTTAGTTTTTGCTTTCTCTTGGAAATGTAATATCAATATTCTTCTGTCCAAGAGAGACAAAAGACAAAAGGCGCTGAAATAGCCCTGGCTTCATGATTTTCAGATGCTTTGGATGTGCTGATGTTTTAGCACAAGTGAATTAGCCTCTGAACATTTACTTCATTTCTACTCCCATGGGTGTGATCATGACTACTCCATATATAATGTCAACTGCTGTCATTAGAAGCTACTTCTCTTTAACCCCTTTATAAAAAGTTGGCTTTTCTATAGATAAATATTTCAATGTGTTCTCATGGTATGAAACTCATTGCAATATGGAAATTTATTACATAGAAACCAGAGCTCAGGTTATGATCTTTTTGCAGGGTAATCTGCAATATGGGTACTTTTCTGGGTTATTTATAATGACATGTATCTTAAAAATAAAACTCCACAAAAATCCAAAGAAAAAAATATTTACTTCACTATCATCTGTCTTTTTTGGCAAATATTCAATTTCATGACATTATACTAAATTACATTTTTTTTGTCTTTTTGCTTCTAAAACTCTTAATTTGGATCTCTATAGAGATATTGGAAATCCAGGCAATGATCTTCAAGCCCAAGTGCTGCACAAATATATCATTAGGGTTTTTNGATTGGAGAATCTATTATTTTTATTTTAAAACAAATGTGTAGGGTGGAATAGGATCCAAAATTATATGAGATTTTATGAAAAGGTGTTGATATATTAAGAAAATATTAACTCAATGGTAGAACACATTGGGCTAAGTTTAAAGGAGATGCTTTGGATGTGCTGATGTTTTAGCACAAGTGAATTAGCCTCTGAACATTTACTTCATTTCTACTCCCATGGGTGTGATCATGACTACTCCATATATAATGTCAACTGCTGTCATTAGAAGCTACTTCTCTTTAACCCCTTTATAAAAAGTTGGCTTTTCTATAGATAAATATTTCAATGTGTTCTCATGGTATGAAACTCATTGCAATATGGAAATTTATTACATAGAAGCCAGAGCTCAGGTTATGATCTTTTTGCAGGGTAATCTGCAATATGGGTACTTTTCTGGGTTATTTATAATGACATGTATCTTAAAAATAAAACTCCACAAAAATCCAAAGAAAAAAATATTTACTTCACTATCATCTGTCTTTTTTGGCAAATATTCAATTTCATGACATTATACTAAATTACATTTTTTTTGTCTTTTTGCTTCTAAAACTCTTAATTTGGATCTCTATAGAGATATTGGAAATCCAGGCAATGATCTTCAAGCCCAAGTGCTGCACAAATATATCATTAGGGTTTTTGTGAGACTGAATTATCTCCAGTGACTTTCTATGCTGTCTAACTTTACTACGATTGCTCAGTTCTGCTGCTTGTGGAGAAATTGTCTGTGATCATGTTTATACAAAGTTATTAGCTCACCACAGAACAGAACTGGCCAGTATGTTTTTCAAAGGCCTATCTTAATGATTCAGGTAGAACATACTCAATACAGGTGGCTGCAGTTCATTTAAATGAAACAAAGGAAGTGGTTTCTACGTATCATACTTGTTGGTTCTGTTGTGGTAATGGTGATTTAGTATTGTCAGTATGGTTTCTATGGTTGAGTAGAAAACCACATACCCATTTTTGTCACACTGAGACAAACATTACAGACAACGGTCAGTATGCTGGGGTAGGGTGGTGTGGGTAAGGGATACTCAGAATTACAAACACGACTTTGTGTTTTTCCTTGGATCATTTTAGAGTGCCAATTTTACTCCAGATTGGAGAATCTATTATTTTTATTTTAAAACAAATGTGTAGGGTGGAATAGGATCCAAAAATTATATGAGATTTTATGAAAAGGTGTTGATATATTAAGAAAATATTAACTCAATGGTAGAACACACTGGGCTAAGTTTAAAGGCCACCAGGCATTTAATTCAATGTTTTTCCCTCGTGGGAAAGTGTGAGACCAAGTATCTTCACGAATAAATTCAGTGATCCTTGGGAAACCTATTATCCTCTGCCCCAAATCTTCTCTTACCTGCTGGGTAGTGGTAGTTCATTTGCTGAAGACTTTTATTCCTCTTAAAATGCAAATACCTCTGAGAAAGGTAATTATTCAAGCTATCAGCTATCACTTTTTGTAACCGAAGGACATGAGAACTGTTTCTGATACAGGGAAAGAGGAGAAACTGGCCTTCACGATTTTTACCAATGGTTAACCCTAAGAATGATCTTTTCATCATTAGATCACCATAGGAACATAAGTAATCATCTTAGAGTTATTTCTTTAACCTCATGCTGTGGTACATGATTTACTTTTTGGTGTACTTAGCTTTATTAGGACGATGATCTGTTTAAAAATTCCATTAATCAATGTACGCTACAGTAAAAGAGTCTCCTAATTCCATTACTCAAGTCTTGATTGTGTTAAATTTACAGACAATTACCCAAATCTTAAATCTCCAAATACTTAATCTAGAAAATATGCATCTTTTTCATTCCTGCCTTTTTAATAGGTTTGTACTTTATAGTTTAATTATAATACCCTTTATGTTATTTTTTTGTTTCTTCTCTGATAGTTTCTACCATTATCTCTTACACTTAATACCAGAAAATTAAAACTATTTTTGTCCTCAATTTTCTTTTTTTTAGTTTCTCACATACTTATTAATCAAATTAATTCTAAAACAAAACCTATTCCTCTCCATACATAAAATTCAGATAGTTGAAATCATACCTTTTCTGACCTAATGTAGTTATTTTCGTTTAATTCTTTTATCTATTTTCATTCCTCTACTGTCTGCTAATCTACAGGTGCCACAAACACTACCTGTGATTCGGGTGTATACAGTGTTGCTCTTGGGAAGAGAAATTGCCAGTGGTCTATCATCTCATAACTGTGCTTCATACTCTCCAACTTTAAAATTGAGATAGTGATTATTTGGTTTTAAACCTAATTTAATTGCAGAATGGGGATGAACATATAGGTACAGTTCATAGGTTTACAAAATGCAAGATACATTATCGATCATTTGTCTGCAAAATTCCTTTCACTTTCTGATTCTGAGGAATAAGAGAATAAATATCCTTGCACTCAGCTTAAAACAAGTGCAAGCTGCTACTTCTGTATTACTGTGTGTGGGTGTTTTTGTTTTTGTTTTTGGCTTTTCCTTATGAAATGTTGAGGATTCTGGCTCATTTTCTCAAAGTGTAAATTTCCATTTTCTAAGCTGAATATACTTTTCTTAGCCTCTCTTTCATTTAGCCTCCCTTTTGTCCTTTTCCTGTTCCTAGTGCCTCATACTGTTTCATTGAAGTACTAAAGTATAATTTGGCATCATTGGAAGTTCACATGCAACTTTCCTATGTCATCCTCTAGAACCTTTGCAGTATCAAATGTGTAAGACTTAACATTGGTTCCCTGCTAACTACACCTGGCACTTTGCTTTGTCCTTTGTGCTGCTCTTCAGCAAATTTCCACACCCTGCATGAATGCTCATTTTGCTACTTACAATAATTTTCTTTGGAACACTAAAGCACACTTGACTGAAACCCATCTATTTTAGTTAGCAGTTATTTATAGTCTCCACTATAAAGAAGATTCTGTAAATAGAAACATCTTCCTACTCATGTTTCTACATATATTTTGATTTTTCATTGTCTTTTCTCCTGGTAGTAAAAGTAATACCAGTGAAGATATTAGAATAGTCTTCTAAAACTTTTTCCAAACACATTCATCTGTGTAATTTAGTTTTTTCCCTGAAGAACTCTCCAAGGTAGACAAGACTGGTTTATATCCCCATTTTACAGATTTATTTATTCTACAAGTATTTATGGAACTGATTTTATATGATAGGTTCCAAGACAGACATTAAGTGATTTTGGTTAGGGTAATGCTAGCTGTCACTATGAACAAACTCCAAAATGTGAGTAATTTAGCAATGTAAGTTTCTTTCTTTTTTTATTTAACCCCATAATACAGGTGTTCTTGGTTGGTGTCAGGCTGGAGAGGATGGGAGTGAGGGGAAGTTGAGCTCCAACCATCATTCAAGAACCTAAGATGTCAGAGGCTGTGGCTTGTTCAACACGTGGCTTCAAAGATTACCTGAGCATTTAGGAAAAGGCACACCTGCTCCTTTACCATTTCAGCCAGAAAGCGATACACATCGCATGTGCTCACATTGGTGAGATAGGCACCTACTGCAGGGAATGCTGGGAAATGTCTCCCATGGCTGGGCAACCTTTTGCCAGCAGCAGCCCCCTGTATGCAAGGGGAGAATGAGCCTGGAGCAAACCAAGGACTAACTACAGTACAGGGCTTCTCCCTCTCAGCTGGGCCTTCTCAATAAGAATTTCTCTTCCTTTTGTTTTCAGAGATTTTTGCACTTCAATTTCTGATACCATGCTAGAACAGTATTTTTCACCTTCAATCTTCAATCTTAAAGGATTCATGTATTTCCTTTCCTTTTTAACTTTGATTAAAATATCAGTCTGATTAAAGAGTGTGGGAACACTTTCCTGGTCATTATTGCACCTGTTTGAAGAAAAATGCTTTTTCTGGATTTTGGGGTCTCTCCATGATCCCTTGCAAAGTAGTGATTTTATGCTGCCAGTGATTGCCTCCAGACATGCCCCATGTGGGCTGATGAAGATGTGTTTTTGCTCCATTCTCTGAGTATTCCATAGCTCTATGGTTTTTGAGAATCAGAAGACATTTTAATCCTACAACACATTGTTGGTATCTTTCTACAAAACAATGTCATTTCTTTATGGGGCAATTCTGTTATGTACATAAACATGTATATATTGTAACCTAGTTTTTAGTTGTTTTCTTTAAATGCTGCAAAATTTGGCCACTACAAAGTTTTCCTATATTTCCCATGTCATCCTCAAAGCCTTTAAATCCCTTCATTCTTAGCTGTCTCCTGTTACACAGTGAATGAGACTCTTTTATGACCTGTCTAACCAGTCCTTTGTGGATATCCCAGGCACAGGAATTCTATTTTTCTACAGAGAAGTTATTTTCCTTTTCTCTATGGCTCATCATTTGTAATATTTTTGAAAATTACTTGTCACTTAGTTTTAGTCTAGCCTAACTAGGTATGTTGTTATCTTTTTAAAAAAAACTACTTTAATCTACTTTCTTGATAATACTACAAATTATTAATATGGCAAATTAATTTAGGATTTATAGATTTTTAAAATTTTTCTGTTTTTGTTTTTTTATTTAAACATAATTGATTATACGTATTTATAGGGTACAAAGTTGACTCTCAGAATTTGGGTACAACATGTGATGTTCAAATCAGTAGTATTATCATGTTCATTATTACAAAGCAAAATTATTCTTTGTGTCCGTTACTCAATTTCTCACTAACCCCCTCCCTCAGCTCCTCCCCTTTTCCACCTCTAGTAACCATAGTTCTGTTCTCTCCTTCTGAAAGTTCAACATATTACTGTGGTCCTTCCTTCCTTCTTAGCTCCTCTTTAAGAGAAGGGCATGTGGTATTTCTCTTTCTGTACCTGGCTTATTTCACTTCACATAATTTTCTCCAAGTGCATCCATGTTGCTACAAAAAGCAGAATTTCATTCTTTTTTTATGGCTGAGTAGCATTCCATTATGTGTATGTACCGCATTTTCCTTACCCACTCATCCATCTACGGATAGTTAGGTTGACTCCAGCACTTGGCTATTGTTAACAGAGATGCGATGAACATGGGAGTGCAGGTTTCCCTTTGACATGATGTTTCCATTCCTTTGGGTATCCACTCATCCATCTACGGATAGTTAGGTTGACTCCAGCACTTGGCTATTGTTAACAGAGATGTGATGAACATGGTAGTGCAGGTTTCCCTTTGACATGATGTTTCCATTCCTTTGGGTATATACCTAGTAGTGGGATTGCTGGATTGCATGGTAGTTCTATTTGTGGTTGTCTGAGACACCTCCATACTGTTTTCCATAATAAATGTACTAATTTACAGTCCCACCAACAGTATAGAAGAATCCCCCTTTCTCCACATCCTTGCCAGCATTTGTTATTCTCTGTCTTTTTGATAATAGCAAGTCTATCTGGAGTGAGATGATATGTCAATGTGGTTTTGATTTGCATTTCCTTGATGATTAGTTACATTGAGGACTTTTTCATGTAACTTTTGGCTAATTGTATGTCTTCCTTTGAGAAATGTCTGTTCAGCTCCTTTGCCCATTTTTTGATCAGAGTATTTGTTTTCTTACTGTTCAGTTGTTTGAGTTCCTTGTGTATTCTGGATATTAATCCCTTGTCAGGTGAATAGTTTGCAGATATTTTCTCCCATTCTGTAGGTTGTCTTTTCATTCTGTTGATTGTTTCCTTTGCTGTGCAGAAGGTTTTTAGTTTGGCATAATCATATTTGTTTATTTATTTATTTTTTTGTTGCCTGTCCTTTTGGGGTCTTATTCATAATGTCTTTGCTTAGTCCTACATCCTAAAGTGTTTCCCCATGTTTTCTTTTAGGAGTTTTATAGTTTCAGGTATTATATTTAAGTCTTTAATCTATTCTGAGTTGATTTTGGTATATGGAGAGATGTATGGGTAAAGTTTCATTCTTCGACACATAGATATCCAATTTTCCCAGCACCATTTACAGAAGAAGCTGTCCTTTCCCCAATGTATGTACTTGGTATCTTTGTCAAATATCAGTTGGCTGTATGTATGTGGGTTGACTTCTGGGTTCTCTATTCTGTTCCATTGGTCCATGTGTCTGTTTTTAATGCCAGGACCATGCTGTTTGGGTTACTATAGCTTTTTAGTAGAGTTTGAAGTCAGGTAATGAAATGCCTCTGGCTTCATTTTTTTTTTCCCCCTCAGAATTGCTTTGGCTATTAGGGATCTTTTGTTTTTCCATATGAATTTTAGGATTTTTTTTTCTATTTCTGTGAAGAATGTCTTTTGTATTTTGATGGAATTGCATTGAATCTGTAGATCATTTGAGGTAGTATGGACATTTTCACAATGTTAATTCTTTCAATCCATGAATGCAGAATGTCTTTCCATCATTTGGTGTCCTCTTTAATTTCTTTCAGCAGTGTTTTTTTTTTGTTGTTTTTTTTTTTTTTTAAAGATGACCAGTAAGGGTATCTTAACCCTTGTCTTGGTGTTGTCAGCACCATGTTCTCCCAAGTGAGCTAACCAGCCATCCCTATATAGGAATCCAAACCCATGGCCCTGGGGGCACCACACTCCCCCAAGTGAGCCATGGGCTGGCCCTTTTCAGCAGTGTTTTGTTGTTCTCATTGCAGAGAGCTTCAACTTCTTTGGTTAAATTTATACCTAGGTATTTTATTCCTCTGGTAGCTATTGTAACTGGGTTTGATTTCTTGATTTCTTTTTCTGCTTGTTCACTGTTGGTGTATAAGAACATTACTGATATTTTTGCAGTGATTTTGCAAGCTGAATCTTTACTGAATTCATTTATCAGCTCTAGTAGGTTTTTTTTTTTGGAGGAGGGTTGAGGTTATAAGCTTTTCTATACATAAGATCATGTTGTCTGTGAACAGGGACAATTTGACTTCATCTTTCCAATTTCACTGCCCTTTATATCTTTCTCTTGCCTGATTGCTCCAGCTAGTACTTCCAATACTATGTTAAATAGGAGTGGTGAGAGTAGACCTCCTTATCTTGTTCTCATTCAGGATGATGTTGGTGGTGGGTTTGTCATACATGGATTTTATTGTGTTGAGATACTTTGCTTCTATACCTAATTTATTGAGTCTTTATCAAGGACGGATGTTGAATTTTGTCAAATGCTTATTCTGCATCTATTGTGATAATCATATGGATTTTGTTGATGTGGTGTATCATATTTATTGATTTGCATATGTTGAGCCATCCTTGCATCCCTGGGATGAATATCACTTGATTATGGTGTATAATCTTTTTGATGTTCTGTTATATTAGGTTTGCTATTATCTTTTTGAGTATTTTTGTGCCTATATTCATCAAGAGTGTTGGCCTTAGCTTTCTTTATTTGTTGTATCTTTGCCTGATTTTGGTATCAGGGTGATCCTGGCCTCATAGAATGAGTTGGAGAGAATGGCCTCTGTTTCAATTTTTTGGAATAGTTTAAAAAGGATTGGTGGTAATTCCTCCTTAAAGGTTTCGTATAACTCAGCCCGTCTTGTCCTGGGCTTTTCATCACTGGGAGACTGTTTTTTACTGCTTCAGTCTCATTGCTTGCTATTGGCCTATTCGGATTTTATATTTCTTTTTGGTTCAGTCTTGGTAGTTTGTATTTGTCTAGAAATTTATCCATTTCCTCCAAATTTTCAAATTTGTTGGCATATAGTTGATCATTATAGTCTCTAATGATTCTTTGTATTTCTGTGGTATTGTATTGGTTGTAATTTCTCCTTTAATATTTCTGATTTTCATTATGTTGGTCTTCTGTTTCCTTTTTAAAATTAGTCTGGCCAATGGCTTATCTATTTTATCTTCTCAAAAAACCAACTTTTGTTAATTTTTTGTATCATCCTTTTGGTCTCTATTTCATCCAGTTCTGCTCTGATCTTGATTATTTCTTTCCATCTACTAGTTTTGGATTGGATTGTTCTTGTTTTTCTAATTCTTTGAGATTTAACATTAGGTTGTTTATTTGAAGTCTTTCTATTCTTTTGATGTAAGCACTTATTGCAATAAACTTCCCTCCTAGCACTGCTTTTGCAGTATCGCATAGGTTTTGGTAAGTTTTGCATGTATTTTCATTTGTTTCAAGAAAGTTTTTGATTTCCTGCTTTATTCCTTTGACCCACTGGTTGTTTAGGAGCATGTTGTTTAATTTACATGAATTTGTTTAGTTTCCAAAATTGTTTGTTATTAATTTCTAATTTTATTCCATTGTGAAAATAAACTTGTTATAATTTCAATCTTTTAAAGTTGTTGAGACAATTTGTAGCCTAACATGTGGTCTGTCCTGGAGAATGATCCATGTGCTGATGAGAAGAATGTATATTTTGCTGTTGTTGGATAAAATGTTTTGTTTATGTCTGTCGAGTCCATTTTTCTAAAGTGCTGTTTAAATCCAATATTTCCCTGCTAATTTTTTTTGCCTAGGTGATCTGTCCAATTTGGAGAGTGATGCGTTAAAGTCCCCAGCTATTATTGTGTTGGAGTCTATCTCTCCCTTTAGATCCAATAACAGTTGTTTTATATATCTGGGTGCTCTGATGTTGGCTGCATATATATTTATGACTGATATATTCTTGCTCCTTTTATCCTTTTATCATGGTATAGTATCACTCTTTGTCACTTTTTATAGTTCTTGTTTTGAAGTCTATTTTATTAAGTATGGCAACTCCTGCTCATTTTTGGTTTCCATTTGTGTGAAATGTCTTTTTCCATTCTTTCACTATTAGTACCTCGGTGAAGTGATTGTCTTGTATGCAGCATGCAGTTGAGTCTAGTTTTTTAATTCATTCAGCCATTCTATATCTTGTAAGTGGGAATTTAATCCATTTATATTCAGGGTTGTTATTGAAAGGTATTGCCTTATTCCTTCCATTTTATTAATTTCTTCATGGTCGTTTTATATTTCTTTTGTTCCTTTCTTTCCCTTTTGTTAATCATCTTTGCTGCTGGGTGATATTTTGTAGTGATAAGAAACTTTCTTATTTGTGTGTCTGTTCTACTAGTATTCCTTGTTGTGTGTTTATGGTGAGATAAATCTTTCTTTTGATTCCAGATGCAGTACTCCCTTGAGGATTTGTTAAAGGGCCAGCCTCATGGTGGTGAATTCCCACAGTTTTGTTTGTCTGGGAAAGATACTATTTTTTGTTCATTTCTGAAGGAAAGTTTTGCTGGATATAGTAATCTTGGTTAGCAGTATTTTTCTTTTAGTACTCTGAATACGTCATCGCACTTTCTCCTGGCCTGTTCTGTTGGAAAATCTGCTGTTAGCATTATGGGGAACACTTATAGGTGATATGATGCTTTTCTCTTGCTGGTTTTAGAATTCTTTCTTGTGTTTGACTTTTGAAAATTTGACTTAATATGTCTTGGGAAGGTCCATTTTGGGTTTAATCTGTTTCAGGATCTTTGAGCTTCTTGGATTTGTAAGACCTTATCTTTCCTAATATTTGGGAAGTTTTCAGCTAATATTTCATGAAATAGGCTTTCAATGCCTTTTTCTTTCTCTTCCCCCTCCACTACACCCATAATGTGGATGTTTGTATGCTTAAGGTTATCAGAAAGATTTCATAGGTTTTCTTCGATTTTTAAAATTCTTTTTTCCTTTTTTGGTCCAATGGTGTTAATTCAAAAAGCCTGTCTTCTAGTTTGGAGGTTCTTTCTTCTGCTAGTTCTATCCTATTGTTTATGCTCTTGGTTTTATTTTTTATTTCATTGAATGAATTCTTCAGTTCCAGGATTTTTGCTTGATTTTTTTTTTTATTGTTTTCATCTCTTCATTGAATTTCTCATACATGTCTTTCATTTTCTTTTTGACTTCATTGTTATTTCTAACTATTTTTTCATAATTATTTTGAGTTTTCTTGGTATTACCTTTTGGGATTGTTCTTCAGGTGATTCATCAGTTTCCTGTTGTTTGGGGTCTGGTATTGGAGAATTGTAGTTTTTTTTTTAGGAGAGTCATGCTTCCCTGTTTTTTTCATGCTTCTCATATCTCTGCATTGACATCTGAGCATCTTGTGGCATAGTCACTTCTTTTAATTATAGAAGTGGCTTTTAAAGGGTGAGATTCTTTCCTGTGGAAGTATTCTATACTGACAGTCGGGTCAGGCATTTTAGGTTCAGATCTGGGTGAGTGTGGAAATGCAGCCTTCATGTGACTTCTTCAACTGTATTTCTTAGAGTTGTCTGGGGGTGCCTTTGTAGCCTAGGCAGTGGGGACCTTGGCAGTTTCTCACTGAGGTGGGTTTCTCATTGGGATACCCTGGGATCCTCTGTCAGTCAGTGAACAGATGTACACTGTTGTGGCAGGTCCTGGAAGCTCTGTAGAGGGCCACTGGCTCAGCAGTTGAGCCTGGAGCAAGCCTGCATGGATGCTGTAGGACCCAACAGCTCTCTAGAGGCATGTTGTAGGGAGAAAAAGCTGCTACCCAATCAACTGTTGATCCTGTAGTAGGTATATACAGCTGTCATAGTGCCTGGTAGCTCTGTAAGTAACCACCTGATAGCTGTTGAGCCTGATGCAAGCCTGCAAGGGTGCAGCTGAATCCAGCAGCTCTATAGAGACCTGCTTTGGGATGTCAAAGCCCCTGCCTGGTCTGCTGTTGGTTAGTGAGCAGGTGTATACCATTGCAGCAGGTTCTGGCAGCTCTGTAGGTGGCCATTGGATTGGCTGTTGATTCTAGAAGAGGCTTTCACAGATGATGCAAGACCTACCAGCTCCCTAGAGCTATGGAGGACTGTGGGGGGGGGGGGAGGAGGGACCACCACTGGGTTGGCTGTCAGTATGGGCACCCATGGATTCGGAAGGGTCAAGAGTTGTGCATGGCTGGTACATGAAGATGTGAGGAATAACCACTTACTAGTGGCTTCCATGCCCAGCTGGTTGGCCTGACAACCCAGGGGTGGGAGTAGGGTCATGTGGGCTCACACACCAGGGTCTTGGTCCCTCTATCTGGTCTAGGCTGCAGGCAGCTGGGACTATGGTCCACAGTGCCCATGCAGAAGTATGGAGGGTCACAGGGGGAGGCTGGGCTCCATGCAGCCACTTGTGGTTTTGACCCAATGGGCCATGCAGGGTGGGCCACAAACGTGGGGAACTGCTGCACCTTGGCTGTTTTTCTGCTCAGAAAGTCTACATGCTCTCCTGGGGGTGAGGGGTATGGTGTGGGCTTTCTGTTTGTCCTAGGCTCCAGGCAGCTTGGGCTGTGGTTCTACTGGCACCCATGAGAGCACAGTAGAATGCAGGCAGGACCTCTGGACAAAGGGAGTCAGTCTTGCTGGGTCCAGGGCAGGGCACACTCCCACCTCATTTTCGGCTCCCAAACAATGCTGCATCTAAGCCACTTAGGACAGGAGAGGTTTTAATCTCCTTGAACTTCCATTATGAGACTGTGCAGCTACACTTACTCTCAGCTACTCTCCAACTGGGCCTGGGTACTGAAAAGACTGGGTGATTTTCTTGTAGTGGGGATCCCTGGCATTTGTGGGGGTGATGGGAACAGCTGAGGTCTTTTCCAGCTTACTTTCTCTCTGCCAGTCCCGGTGGTAGGGCAGAGGCTGGACGCCCTGCTCTGCTCTCTATGGTGTTGTTCCCTTCTTCCATGCTTCACAAGGATCTTGTCACTCTCCTGGTGCTCTGCAGTGCGATTCCTCAGTTGTTCCCGGCAAAACATATTTTTTTTGTCTGTTGTTTTGGATTCTTTTTATGGAAAAAGGACTAGTTCCAGATCTCTCTAGTTGGCCATCTTAGGGAAAAGCCAGGAATTATAAATTTTAAACCCATTTATAAATTAATACAAAAGTAATGATCTGTGAAAGACATGTCGATAGATGTACATATTTTTCATGTTTATTTAAGGAAAACTCTTGAATGTTTCTTACTTCTGTGGTATTGTTGATCCTGACCTAAAGAGTCTGTTGATTCTCTCTTGTATACTCAGGAGGGTTATTCTTTATTTAAACATTTCACAGTGCCGTTTGTTGTGAGTCTTTGGAGACAGAGCTCTTTTAGTAAACTTTTTTCCCCCTGTCTACTTGAAGTTTTCTCCTGGTGAAAATTTTAATGATTTTTTGCCATTGTTGAAAAGCTGGTATTGTCTTCAAGTGAACTGTTGGATTTTCCTTCTAATTTAATATAAGGAGATGTTATGATTCAGGCTCTGGATAGGTTTGTTCCCTTGGTGTGAATTCCCACCCAATACAGAATGTATCATCAGAGCTTTATTCCAGATGCTGAAAAAAATCTTTCTACAGAGGGTCATATTGGGATACTTTCTAACTCGGCTGGATTTTGTTGTTGTTGTTTGATATTTTGATTATTTTTCATGTATCCATTAAAACATTGTCTAGAATGTGTGTGTATAAATTTTAAACCCATTTATAAATTTAATATAAAAAGTGATGGTCCATGGAAGAAATATCAATAAGTGTATGTATTTTTCCCATTTAATTAGAAACTGAAGAAAACTCTTGAATGGTTCCTATTTCTGTTATGCATACACACACACACACACATACATGCATATATATGTGTTTAAAAATGTTTTATTTTTTCAGCTTTATTGACATATAATTGACAAATGAAAATGGTATATATTTAAAGTGTACAATGTGATATTTTGATATATGTATGCATTGTGAAATGATTGTGACTATCAAGCTAATTAGCATATCCATCACTTCACATAGTTACCTTTTTTTTTTTTTTGATGGTGAGAACATTTAGGTTCTACCCTCTTAGCAAATTTCAGTTATACAATACAGTATTATTAACTATAGCCACAAGGCTGTACATTAGATCTCCAGAACATATTCATTCTGCATAAATGAAACTTTGTACTCTTCCCCATGCCCCCACCTTCCAACCCCTAGCAACCACCATTTCACTCTGTTTTTATGTGTTTGACTATTACAGACTCCACATATAAAGAGATAGTGTAGTATATGTCTTTCTATGCCTGGTTTATTTTACTTAGCATAATGTCCCCCAGGGTCATACATATTGTCTCAAATGACAGGATTTCTTTTTTTAAGGCTGAATGGTACTTTATTGTGTGTGTGTATATGTATCACATTTCTTTATGCATTTCATCAGTAAGCACTTAGGTTGATTCCATATCTTGGCTACTGTGAATGATGTTGCAATAAACTTGATGGTGCAGATATCTTTTAGACATATTGATTTCATTTCCTTTGGATATATACCCAGTAGTGGTATTGCTGGGTCATATAGAAGTTGTATTTGTAATTTTGTGGGGAACCTCTATACTCTTTTACATAATGGCTGTACTAAATTGTATTCCCACCAACAGTGTGCAAGGGCTCCCTGTTCTCCACATCCTTGCCAATACTTTTTATTTTTTTGTCTTTTAAATAATAGCCATTTTGGCAGGTATGAGGTGATATCTCATTGTGGTTTTAATTGGCATTTCCCTGATGATTAATGATAAACGCTAAACATTTTTTCATGTACCTGTTGGCTATTTGCATGTCTTCTTTTAAGAAATGTTTATTTAGGTACTTTATCCATTTTTGAATTAGATTATTTGTTTTCTTGATCATGAGTTGTTTGAGTACCTTGTATATTTTTGTTATTAACCCCTTATTTTCTCCCCTTTTGTAAATTCTCTTCTCACTTTATTGTTTCGTTTGTTGTGCAGAAGTTTTTTAGTTTGATGTAATCTCATTAATCTATTTTTTTCTTTTTGTTGTCTGTGCTTTTGAGGTCATATCCAAAAAATTGTTACCTGGGCCAATATCATGGAGCTTTTCACCTATGTTTTCTACAGTAGCTTTATAGTTTCAGGTCTTACACTTAAGATTTCAATCCATTTTTAGTTGGTTTTTGTATATGATGTGAGATAAGGGTCCAGTTTTATTTTTTTTCATGTGGATATTCAGTTTTTCTAACACCATTTACTGAAGAGACTGTCCTTTCTTCATTGTGTGTTCTTGGCACCTTTGTCAATGATCAATTGACTGTAAATGTATTGATTTGTTTCGGGGCTCTCTACTTTGTTCCATTGATCTATATATTTGTTTTTATGCCAGTTCCATGCTGTTTTGATTACTATAGTTTTGTAGCATATTTTGAAATCAGGTAGTTTAATGCCTCAAGGTTTGTTCTTTTTGCTCAAGAGTACTTTGGCTATTAGTGGTCTTTTCTGGTTCCAAACAGATTTCAGGGTTTTTTTTTTCCTATTTCTGTTAAAAATATCATTGGAATTTTGATGGGGATTTCATTGGATCTCCAGATCAGTTTGGGCAGTACGAACATTTTAACAAAATTAATGCTTCCAATGCACGAACATGGGATATCTTTCCATTTATTTGTGTCCCTTCATTTTCTTTTATCAAAGTTTTATAGTTTTCAGTGTACAGATCTTTTACCTCCATGGTTAAACTTATACCAATTATACCTAAGTATTTTATTTATTTACTCATTGATGCTATTGTAAATGGGATTGTTTTCTTGATTTGTTTTTTGGATAATTTTTTGTTAGTATATAGAAATGCAATTGATTTTTGTATGTTAATATTCTATCCTGCAAATTTAGTGAATTTGTTTATTAGTTCTAACAGTTTTTTGGTAATGTCTTTAGGTTTTTTCACACATAAGATCGTGTCATCTGCAAATATAGACAATTTTACTTCCATTTGGATGATTTCATTTCTTCTTCTTGCNTGTCATCTGCAAATATAGACAATTTTACTTCCATTTGGATGATTTCATTTCTTCTTCTTGCCTATTTTCTCTGGCTAGGACTTCCAATACTATATTAAGCAGAAGTGGTGTGAGCAGGCATTCTTGTTGTATTGCTGATCTTAGAGGAAAAACCTAAATTTTCCACTGATAAGTATAAATGTTAACTGTGGGCTTAGCATATATAGCCTTCCTTATGTTGAGGTACCTTACTTCTGTACCTAATTTGTTGAGAGTTGTATCATTAAAGGCCATTTAATTTTGTCAAATGCTTTTTTTGCGTCTATTGAGATTATCATATGATTTTATCCTTCATTCTGTTAATGTAATGTATCACACTTATTCACTTGCAAATGCTTACATCCCAGGGATAAACCCAAATGATCATGGTGTGTAATCCTTTTAATGTACTGTTGAATATGTTTTGATAGTCTTTTCCTTGAGGATTGTTGTATCTATGTTTATCAGGTGTACTGGCCTTTAATTTTGTGTGTGTGTGCTTGTCTGGCTTTGGTATCAGAATAATGCTGGGCTTGTAAAATGAGTTTGAAAGTATTTCTTCCTCTTCAAGTTTTTGGAAGCATTTGACAAAAATGGCATCAATTCTTCATTAAGTGTTTGGTAGACTTCAGCAGTAAAGCAGTCAGATGCCAGGATTTCTTTGTTGGGAGTATTTTTTATTACTGATTTCCTCTCCTTACTGATTATTGGTCTGTTCAGGTTTTCTATTCTTTATAATTAAGTTTGGGTAGGTTGATTTTTTCTATGAGTTTATCCATTTCTTCTAAGTTATCTAACTTGTTGGCATAAAATTATTTATAGTAGTTTCTTATGATCCTTTGTATTACTGTGGTATCAGTTATAATGTCTCCTCTTATTTATAATTTTATTTACTTGACTCTTCTCTCTTTTTTTCTTAGTAGCTAATAGTTTGCCAATTTTGCTTATCTTTTCAAAAAACCAACTCTTAAGTTTCATTGATCTTTTCTATTGTTTTTCTAGTCTCTATTTCATTTATTTCTGCTCTGATCTTTATTATTTTCTTCCTATGCTGACTTCGGGTTTAATTTGATTTTCTGTTTTTAATTCCTTGAGGTGTAATGTTATGTGTTTATATGAGACCTTTCTTTTTTCTTAATATAGAAGTTTATTGCTATAAACTTCCCTCTTAGAACTGCTTTTGCTACATCCTATAAGCTTTGGCATGTTGTGCTTCCATTTTCATTTGTTTCAAAATATGTTTTACTTTTCCTTTTTATTCCTTTTTCTGACCTATTTGTTCAGGAATGTTTACTTAACTTCTAAATATTTGTGAATTTTATAATTTTCCTCCTTTTATTCAATTCTAGTTTCATATCATTGTGGCTTGTTTTTGGCCTAACATATAATCTATCATGAAGAATGTTCTGCGTGAGCTTGAGAAGAAGGAGTATTCTGCTGCTGTTGGATGGAATGTTCTATATATGTCTGTTCGTTCCATTTGGTATATACTTTTGTTCATGTTCTCCCCTTCCCTGTTGGCTTTCTGTCTGGATGATTTACCCATTTTTATAATGGAGTATTGAAGTCCCCTACCATTATTGTTCCATTTGGTATATACTTTTGTTCATGTTCTCCCCTTCCCTGTTGACTTTCTGTCTGGATGATTTACCCATTTTTATAATGGAGTATTGAAGTCCCCTACCATTATTGTATCACTGTCTATTTCTTCTTTCAGTTCTGTTAATATTTGCTTTATATATTAGTTACTCTGATGTTGGGTGCCTATATATTTATGACTGTTATATCCTATCAATGAATTGATTCCTTTATTGTTATATATTGACCTTCTTTGTCTCTTGTGACAGATTTTGACTTAAAATCTATTTAGTCTGATGTAAGTATAGCCACACCTGTGCTCTCTTTTGGTTATCATTTGCATGGAATATTTTTTTCTATCCCTTGACCTTGGGGTATGTATGTCTTTAGAGCTAAAGGGAGGCTCTGGTAGGCAGCATATAGTTGATCTTGTTCTTTTATCCATTTGGCTACTCTATGTCTTTTATTTAGAAAATTTAATGTATTTACATTTAAAATAATTATTGATAAGTAAAGACTTACTATTGCCATTTTGTTCATTATTTTCTGACTTTATTTTCTTTGTTCCTTTCTTCCTCTCTTGCTATCTTCCTTTATGATTTGATTTATTTTTGTAGTGGTGTGCTTTGACTCCTTTCTCTTTACCATTTGTGTATTTTTTTTTTTTTGTGGTCACCATAAGACTTACATAAAACATCTTATAACTGTCTATTTTAAGCAGACAGCAACTTAACTTTGACTGCATACAAAAACTCTATACTTTAACTTTTTCTCATACCACATTTTATGTTACTAATGTCACAATTTACATCTTATATTGTGTATCCATTAATTAATTATTGAATCTACAGTTATTTTTATTATTTATTTATTTATTTATTTTGATGCCTGGATGGTACAGTATCCAGACCCTCGACCTATAACACTGTGTTGTAACCAACTAAGCTAACTGGCCAGCCCCTCCTTATTTTTATTACCTTTGTCTTTTAACTTTTATACTAGAGTTAAAAGTGATTTATCCATCATCATTAGAATATTATAGTATTTTGAATTTGACTATATTCTTACCTTTACAGAGAGTTTTATATTTTTATATGTTTCATGTTGCTAGCCAGTGTCCTTTTGTTTCAACTTGCATAACTTCCTTTAGCATTTCTTTTAAGGCAGATCTAGTGGTGTACTCCTTCAGCTTTTGTTTGTCTTGGAAAGTCTTTATCTTTCTTCATTTCTGAAGGACAGATTTTCCAGGTGCAGTATTTTTGGTTGGCACTTTTTTCCTTTCAGCATTTTGAATCCATCATCCCACTGTCCCCTGGCCTGCAAAATTTCTGCTGAGAAATCTACTGACAGTCTTATGAAGGTTCCCTTGTATGTGATGAGTTACTTTTCTCTTGCTGCTTTAAAAATTCTCTTTGTCTTATACTTTTGAGAATTTGGTTACAGTTTGTCTTGATGAAGATCTATTTATGTTTAATCTGCTTGGGGTTCTGGGATCCATGTATCTGAATGCTCACTTCTCTCTCTAGATTTGAGAAGTTTTCTGTCATTATTTCTTTAGATGAGCTTTCTGTCCTTTTCCCTTTCTTTATTCTCTATTAACTCTCATAATGTATATATCTGTTTTCTTGATGGTAACCCATAAGGCCCATGTGCTTTCTTCTTTCTTCTTTTTTTTTTTTTCCTAGTCTTCTCTTTTTGTCTGTCTGACTGGGTAATTTCAAATAACCTGTTTTCAAGCTCATTGGTTCTTTCTTCTGCTTGATTGAGTCTGCTGTTAAAGCTCTCAGAGGAATTTTTCAGTTCAGTCATTGTGTTCTTCAGCTCCAAAATTTCTGTTTAGTTTTTTTAATGGCTTCTATTACTTTGCTGAACTTCTAATTTTGTTCATTCATTGTTTTTCTGATAACACTTGTTTGTCTTTCTTCTCTTGTAGCTCACTGAGCTTCTTTAAGATGATTATTTTTAAATTATTATTTAGGCAGTTTATAGATTTCTGTTTCTTTAGGGTTGGTACTTAAATTTTTTTCTTCTGAGGTGTCATGTTTCCCTGATTAGTTGTGATCTTTGTGGTCTTACATTTGTGTCTGCACATTTCAAGATATAGGCACAGTCCAGCTTTTGTATGGGAAGCCCTTTACTAGTCGGCCCATTCAGAGATACTAGGTAGGCTTGCTGGCAGGGTTCATAGGCAGGCTTACTACTGTTCTCAGGCTGACTGGCCTAGTGCTTGGGTCACTGAGTTGGCGAACCTGGCTCTTGAGTCTGCAGGAGCCATCCTGATGCCTGGGTTTGCATAGGCAGGATGCATCTGTGTCCACATGGCAGGTGTGGTGCTTGGGCCCAAGTGGGTGGTTCTGGCTCCTAGGCCCATGAAGACAAGCCTGGGATGTCCATAGGAGGCACCCTGACATTAGAGTCTACTGGGGTGGGCCTTGTGACTAGGGTCGTCCATGTGGATGAGTCTGGAATCTGGATCTGCAGTGGCTGGTCTGAGTCTGGGCTCACAGCAGCCAACCTAGTGCTAAGACAGAACTTGGGCCTGAGTCTGAGAGGGAAGGCCTTGGTGTTGGTGCTTAGATGAGCCTGCAGCCTGGGTCTTTGGGGGCTGTCCTGAAGCCAGCATTCATTGGGATGAGCCTAGTGATGGGAGCTGTAGAGGAGTTGGGTGCTCATTTTATTCTCTTTTCCCCTCATGAGGGTATCTCTCTCTGTGTTGTGCTGCCTGGGCAAGGGGCAAGGGTGACACAAGTAAAGTGAAACTTTCCTTCCTACTCTCTTCAATATATCATGTTTCAGCACTCCAGCAGGTGCTGTAATCTCTTGCTTAGATTTCTTTTTGATGGTGTCTTTGTGCATGGATGTTTTTTCAAACTGATGTTTCTGTGAGGGGACAAACACCAAAAACTCTTGTTCTGCTATCTTGCTGATGGGATTTGTCATCTAAATCTATGTTTTAAGTCTAATTTTAGGTATTGATACATCTTCATGTTTGAATAGGTATAACAGAAACTAGTCAGAGTCATATATTATGCTAGTGTGAGTAAAGTATACTCTATTAATCTGCTTGCAGGGTCCTGGAGGAGCTAACAGAATAGCTGAAAATCACTACTTCCAGAAACCTCAACAGTCAAAAGATGCTTAATTCCTAAATCTAAGCATGACTTTTCTCAATAAATAACCTAGATTTCCATATTTCATTCACATATACACAACATTAAGTAGTTGCTTTTCCTTCTAGGACTACTACTATAAAGACATCAAAAACTTTGCAGGGGTGTGAAAAACATGCAATAGCTTTTAAGATGCACCTCAAATACTCTTTTCACACTACAACATTTTACTAAGGAATATTTAGATGAGAATTTTAAAGAGTCAAAAAATTTAAAGTCTTCAAAGTATCCATCTCTGGTTTTCCTTATAATCTTGGCAAGCAAGGAATGGGACTGGACATTGCATTTAGGCTGATACAGACGTGTGTCCTATCTGTTAAATGCAAGGAAAGTACTTCTCTTTAATTTTGAGTCTTGGGATATGTTTCTGTGATGTTTTCTGAAATCTGAGCTCAAGTGATGGTGGCAAAGGCTTCCAAATCTATAGTCGTTTTGGTCACTCTAGTCTTTTCCAAGTCTACAGTGGTATAACCACTGTCTCATTCATCTCCCTGATAATGCCTTAATTAAAAATATTTCAGACACAACCCAGAGCCTTAGATCAGGACTAGAGATCACTATAATAAAGGAATAGGAGATGTAATGACGTTATGTTGCAGGTGGATTCTTTCTGACAAACCATCAGTTTTAATTCTTCTTGATCCCTGTTATAGCTTTTGATGCTGGGGATTATGGGCTCTATTGAAATGCCTGTATTGCATTGTAAACCTTAGAATGACAGTCTCATCTCAAGTTTTTATTTCTGCTTATTT
The DNA here is from genome assembly GCF_000696425.1 of Galeopterus variegatus. NCBI lineage: Eukaryota > Metazoa > Chordata > Mammalia > Dermoptera > Cynocephalidae > Galeopterus > Galeopterus variegatus. The sequence continues at coordinate 336,653 of NW_007727551.1, forward strand.
CTGAGGAAATAGTTTTGAGAAAAAATGTAGTTGCTTTTGACTTTCTGTGTTAGCTTCCATGTCTTTTTTTATTTGTGTGTGTGTGTGTGTGTGTGCTTAACTATATTCTGGAATTTTTCAATGAACTGCAAACATTTTTGTATCACATTATCACAATTTTGTTTATAGGGCATTTGTTCATTGTTAATTAGGAAAACATTTTATGGAAATACACTTATTTCTCTGACAGATGGAAAAATCACATAGCTTTTGTTGGGATAATTTTCAGCATGATGCTTCTGGTCAAGATGGTGGAATAGACGACCCCCAGTGTCACTCTCTCCCACAAATCAACCAATTTACAACTATTAAAAAGCAATAAAGACCAAGCTGGAGCTGCTAGAGCTAGGGGGAAGAGGAGGAGAGACCTATGGTGTTCATGAAGGAAAGAGAAGCCATGATGAGAGAAAGAAAGAATCCATCCCACCATTTCGAATCCCGGCCACTTCAAGGCTGGAGGTGTTGAGAGCACAGAGTAAGAGCTGGCAAAAGCTGCAGCTGTGCCCTTCAGATGAAGTTGCTTGGAGGCAGCAGGGGAGTAGAGGGCCTTGGTGGCCCTCAGGCCAGCAAGACCACTAACAGGTTTCTCAAGGACCCACACAGGAGCAAGGAGCCACAACAACTGAAAAAACAAGACACTCAGAGGCCAGTGAATCATTGAAAGGGACTGGTGGAGGGCCTGTCCCATGGGAAGTGTTTAGAGTATGGGTGTGGGGGAAATGGGCCTGCTGAGTGAAGATTGGGGCACATCATGGACAGCTGATCTGCCCCCAATCAGCTCAAGACCACTCAGGGGGAATACAGATCTGCAGAGGGTGAAGTTTGCTGAAAAGTCTCAGGCCCAGACCAGAGTTTCCACACAACCCAGGTGTACCAGAACTCACAAGACCTGGAAGTACATACAAGGTCAACAATTAAAACCTGAGCTGCACAAAAAGCCTTCCCCAGGGAATCAGCAGCAATGAAGCAATTTAGCTCAACTACAGGCTCAAGTGCTGGGCCCCACAGGAAGTTCCCCCATTTTAGAAGTAAGCAAAGGACAACAAATTAGTTCCAGTGCAGAGTTTAAGTGGTGGGAACAGCAAATAATCTAACACAGAACTGAAATAAAAAACAAAATACACACAGACCAGAGACCAAGTTTGATATTAACTAGCAAAGATCTCACATCACCAAAGAACACCTATAAAACCTAGAAGGACCAGAAGTCCCCTGGGTTCCGAAGCCAGGAAGGGAGGAGGGCCAGAGGCCTGAACCATGCCCCCCTGACACCCACAACCAGCCCAGCAATGGCCATTGAGCTGCTGCAGGAAGCACCCTGGGCTCCTGAGCCAGGGCAGTGGGGGACTGAAGACCTCCACCGTGCCCCCTGATGCCCACAACCAGGCCAGTGACAACCACCGAGCTGCCACTGGAAGCACCCCAGGCTCCTGAGCCGGGGCAGTGTGGGGCTGAGGGCTTTAGCCACACTCTCTGACATCTGCATCTAGCACAGCAATAACCAAGCCACCTTGGTCTCCCCTGCAGGAATGAGGGGGGTGCCACAGGCTTCAACCACACCTGCCTCCTTCCTCCTTTTCCCACTCTATTTCCTTCCCCCTTCCCCTTTCCCCCTACTCCTAACTGCTCTGCAACATCTTAAAATGCAAAAAAAAATATATACTCATAAATAAGTAAACTTGAAAAAAAATTTCAACATGAGTACTTGTACATTCTAGCTAAAATTTGGGCAGCGACCAAAACTTTTAGGGAACAAAATTCTAGGGAGAAATATACTTTTCCAACTAACTATTGGTTAATATAGCAGAAAGGAAACTTAAAAAGGTTCTGGAATTCCTCCTCTAAAGGAAGAGAATTCATTGAAGAAATGGATTATTTTTTTCTATGTCTGTTTTTTAAATTTAAATTTGAATGAGAAAATTGTGAATTAAAAAATATATATAGAAAATTGATCTGCTTGACAAGACCAGTCCAAGGCAGAGCTACGAATTAAGCAATTTTTTATTTGGCAATATCTCTATATTTCTCTTTCAGTGTTTTTTCCTTCTTGACAATATGTTCCTCCTCCAATTACTTTCCAGGCAAACTTATGCCAATATTTAACTTTCTTTCCAATTCCGTTTCTCTTTGTTTCAAAGCTTGCTTATGTATATCCCTTTGCCTCTCAGGCAGTTAAAATAATACGATGAAGTTTTATTAACAAATAATGGCTTAATGTACTAACAGTATTGATAACTTTACACCTTTATGAGAATTTTTGAAGGTAAGTATTCTTAAAATTAATTTAGAGAAATTAAAAATAAATGGAGAAATTAGAAGTACTAAGAAATATATACTTTTGTACAAACAATTTTTGCAAGCATCCCTCAAATTACATCCACTTTTGCATAATAACTATTTTGATAATATTAAACACATTGAATTCATAGAACAGAAATGGTTCATTTGTTATTTGAAAATGGGACACATTCATTATTAGGGGGGTTTACATTTCTAAAGTAATTTCATATGCATTTTCTTGTGTGATTATCTCAATAACCATATAAGAAAAGGCACATATTTTCACCTTTTTACAAATGAAAGAATTGAGTCTCAGAGAGGTTAAAAGATTTGTTCAAGGTGGCCAACCAATGGTTGATAAAAATAGGAAGGGAAGCAATGACTCTGGACTCTTGGCCTGTTAATTGTTACTTCATTGTTAATTAAGGTATATAAGTGATTAAAATTCAATCCAATATCCTTTCCTTTATTCAGTACATATACATTAAGCACCTGCAATGTGCTTTGATCTACAGGGGATACAGAGAGGTACAGACATGAGCCTGGTCAGGAGATCCCAGGTAAGGACATCTAAACAGATTTCTGTAATGCAAGGTAGGAAATAAGAGTTGCCACAATTGAGAAGGAGATAAAATTGAAGTGGGTCTAGAAGAGGATTCTGTAGCTGGGAGGAGAACATTGTTGTCTTCATACTAGACTGTTCAGTTGGGCATAGCTCTGTAGAATGTCTAGAATACAAAGATGAAAGAGGGAGATAGCACACAAAAGCAGAGATTGAGCACAAATGTGCAGAGAGGCAAAAGAGTAAATGATACAGAGTTTATTTTTATTGTTTGCTCCACATCAACAGCCCATTTTCTGTTAATAGTATCCAAATGTTTCTTAGGAAGCCACCTCTAACTCTAAAGTTTATGTGTTTTGGGGGAGATTGATCTTACCACTCTGATCCAAAGAGAACCACAGCACCCAGGTCTGGTTAGTCAAAGTTACAGTGGTTCAGGGATATGCATGTTATCCAGGACTTTTGAGAGAAAACGTTTTTGTTTTTGTTTTTGTTTTTGTTTTTCTGCTGAGATTGCTCAGATAGTAAAATGTAGCTGGTGGTCTTTGCTATATCATGGAGAAAGCCTTTTGTTGGGAGATTATTCTCCATCAGTCTTTCACATTTCTGCTCATTTTGTGGACAAAGTACTGATTGCTTTTCTTCCAGATTTTATTTTGAATATGTTTGATTAGTAAACAGCCTTGGAGAGAGAGAGAGAGAGAGATCCAGAGCAAAGGAAAGAAATGTTTACTGCCTGTTATAAAAGATTCAGGATCCCTAACCTCACAGTTCCTCTGCTGTAACACAACATACCCCTTAGGTAGGCATCCATTTGGGCTTGTCTGTGTCACCCCCTTGGGATTTATGGATAAGAGGGATTCACAGAAATATACTGGTGTTCATGCTATTGGCTGTGTCACGAAAAATAAAGTCCTTTCTCTCTGGTCCAGGAGCCTCATGTCTTGTCAGCATGCACGTAACTGAGGCAGGTTAACTTGTTAGTTTACAAGCAGAGAAAAATCTCAAGCCATTTGCATTTTCTGATACTTTCTACGTAAGTAAACCAACACAGAGGTTTGTAGGGGAAAAAATGTATATAGAAGTCTGTGACAATAATTATTTTAACATTTGTATCAAATTGTTCCTCAATCCAGATATCTCTAAACTTTTCAGTTACATGTGCCACTATATTTCCTTTCTTGTTTAAGCTTTCTTGATTTAAATTTCTATCACTTGCAACCAAAGAATCCTGATCGATCCCAATATATGAGAACAATTTAATAATTTACTTTAACTGGAAGTGTAGGATGCAGGAATGGAACTACTGAGATATTAGAGTAGATAAGGATTTCTAGAATAATAGAAGATTTGACTTGGAATAAAGTAAAAGAGTGTGACCTACCTGTTAGCCTGCAATATTTTGCATGCATTTTATTCTTGAATATCAGTATGAAAAATGTCATTCCAGTGTTTTGTCTACACATATTCAAGTAGTAAAAATATATGTAAATCTTTAACTATTACAGTTTTGTGAAGAAAAGGGACAGATATTATTCACCATAAACAAATTAAAGTCAAGTGATTTACTTGAAACTCCTTTGTGATCTGAAAGTAAACCATAGTTTATGTGATTGCCTTTAGGGTCTCTGTCTTCTTTCCTGGCATATTTTACTTCAAAGTATCTCATCATGATAAAAAACAAAAACAAAAACAAAAACAAAAACACACTAGTTACATAAAATAACAGAATTTTTACTACATGAATTGTAAATAAAATAATAGTCTATAAACTCAAGGGTTTCATTTTTTTTTTTTTGTCTTTTTTTTTTTTGTGACCGGTAAGGGGATCATAACCCTCAGTGTCGCGCCCGCACCGCACTCAACCAGTGAGCAGACAGGTCTCTATATATGGGATCCGAACCCTCAGTGGGAGGGCCACCGCGCTCCCAAGCGCCGCACTCTACCGAGTGTGCCACTGGGCCGGCCCCTCAAGGGTTTCATTTTTTAAGTAAGGTAAAACATATATGTGATATTATGAAAGGAGCATTACGCTTGGAATAATTTTATCTTTGTTTTGCTAGAATCCTGTGATTCTGTGAGAAAAATGAAGTAGTTTAGTCAGGCCCCCTCGCCTCAGGTCCAGTTGGGGGTGGTGCAGCACATTCTTTGTAAACAAATTGTGTGTGGGTGGAGTTAATACCCATGCATGCCCATGTATTTTTAGCTTGTTGCTATTCTTATGTGTTCTCTAAAGTGTGGGAGGCAGTGGCTCTGAATGGCTGGTCTGCAGATCTCCCATATAGAAATAAAGCCTATTATTTTTTCACCTATGGCTCCAAGGACCTTTTTCCTGTTACCCAGCTCATAGACCTGTGTTGTGAATGGGCTGGAGGTGTCTGTGAGCTCCAGACCCCTCTACACTGTGTAAGGCACAATTTCAAGTCTTAGATTTCTTGTGTAAATTAGGATAGTTAATCCTATCTTTGCAGAGAATTAAGTGAGTTATATTGTGTATGAAAGCATTCAACAAGTACTTAGAAGAAATAAAGAGGTATTTTATACTACTTTGTATAAGGTGCAAATATAAGAAGTGGGTTTTTTTGAAGTGCACAAAAATTATAAAATATGACTTTTAAAGAATAAATGTTTATCTCTTTGGAATAAATTCTGAAATTCTTCAGGTAACTTCATCTGAAAGATTAATAAATGACATAAAAAATAAAAGTGGGGCTTGCTTACTTTCTCAAATATTAAAACATAGTATAGAATAATAGTAATTAAAAGAATGCAGTATGTATATAAGAATTAACAGACAGATCAGTGGAACAGACTAGATAATCTTAAAACAAATGCTAAAATGTAAACTAATTTATTATAAAATGAAACAAATAGGAAAGAGGTATAATTGAACAAATGTTAGAAAAATTGTCTCTGGAGAAAAAAACCCAAGTTATGTAATTTGCCAACATAGTTTTTATGAGAATCTAAAAATTGAAAGTTAAAAATAATCTAAAAATGAGAAGGAACTTTTTAAGCTTAAAAGCAATGGGAAAAAGTCATAAAAGTAAATATTTAGTAATTTGACCACATACAAACATAGTACTTCTGTATGCCACAACATGAATAAAAAACAAATGATGAACTGGGAAAACACCTGCAACAAATATGAGAAACAAAGAGTTCTTCTGAATGATTTAAAAATAACAACCCACTGAAAAATGAATAAAGGTGTATGGCCATGTAATAGCAAAAGAAAAACAAAGGGCCTAGAAACATAGGGGAAAAATTCAACTTCACTACTAACCAAAGAAATATTAATAAAATGAAATTACTTTCATTATTGTTAAAAAATTTATTATGATCTGGATTGTTGATATGTGTACAAACTGACACAAATGTTTTATAAAGAAATTTGTTAATATTTATTAAGAAAATTAAAAGTTCATATTTATTATCTCCTTAATCCTAATCCTAAATCTAAATCTACATTTATCTGTAGCCATACCACAATTTCCTAATCTACTTCCAACAGTCTATTTAAATAAAATAATCAGTAATTCTCATTGCAATTTAATGTAAATACAATGATTATCATATTGCCATATTATATTAATATTAACATTAATATTAATATTATCATATTAAATCATCTTACCACATGATTTATAATATAAAAGTGGGCAATGAGAGGAGCATAAAAATAATGAAATAGTTAAATATTGCATACACATGTTAAAAATTTTATGCCACTATTAAAAATTTAAGTTTTAAAAAACATCTGGGGAAATGTTCATGATATAATATTAAGTGAAATACAAAAGCAAATATTTTACAGACAAGAGCACAGTCTGATACCTATTAAGACAAAAAAGAAGGCATTAAAAAAAGGGAAAAGGGGCCGGCCCGGTGGTGCACTGCTACAGTGCGCCGCTTGGGAGCGCGGCGGCGCTCCCGCCGAGGGTTCGGATCCCACATACAGACTGGTTCCCGCTCACTGGCTGAGTGAGGTGCGGGCGCAACACCGAGGGTTGCGATCCCGTTGCCGGACACGAAAAAAGACAAAAGGGAAAAAAAAAAGGGAAAAGAATTGCACCAATAATGGGATCATGCTTACTTCAAATTGGTAATATTACAGGTAGTTTTTATTTTATATTTTATACTTTTGTGTGTTTTCCATATTTTTCTTTTACAATGTGATGTTTCTATAACTAGGAAAAAAAATTAATGTCTTAAAAATAAGGTGCTCAGAAGGAATTATTATGTTTTGTAATGAGGAACATGCTAGTTATCCTGATTTGATCATAACACATTGTAAACAGGTATTGATAGTAGACTCTACCCAACAAATATGTACAATCATTTTTCCATAAAAAAATAAAGTGCTCAAATAAACAAACATTCTTCTATTTGGATGTAACCAGCCTATATGTAAAATTATGTACTACTAAAATTTCAGAACACCCAATAAGGTAAGAAAAATTAATTTGATTTTATATCGCAAAAGTTCAAAAATGAGACACACACTATATGCTTGTGATATGAATACTTCTAATATTGGAACCACCAACAGAAAGTAAATTATTTTGCATATTTTAGGTCTTTTCTCCTAGTATTACATGACCTTAGGCTTGATTTGCATAATTTAAATGACTTCTTTGAGTGGCATGTAGTTGCATAATTATTCTTTTAATTACCGTTATTAACCTGTTTGTGTAATAGCAGATAATTTGAATAGATCATTTTCATCTTTCTAATTTTGCAGTTTTATATGCAATGTAGATAGACTACATTAAAATTGTAAAATTATGTGAGTAGATATAAAGAGAACTGTTGAAAGATTTTTAGTATTATAGATTTGTCTTTCCCTTAAACACAAAGAAAAATCTACACTATTCGTCTAAAAAATGAAAAGTTAAGTATTTAACTGTTATACATTATGTAATTGTGGCAAACCATCCACAACCAAAAATGAAACACATTTTAAATTGTTCGACTCTGTTAAATCAATTTTCTCTTTATTTTTTAAATAATTTTTCTTATGTAATGAACCTGAGAACATTATATATCAGTAAAATATGTATGCTCAATTCTAGATAAATGTATAAAAATAATATTCAAAATCAGATGGATGTTGATGCTATGTTTATTTTCTACAGTTTTCTAAAAGCAATTTTTTTTTACTTGTATGGATTCTTAAAATTTAGATTATCTAACAATCATTCCAACTCTCAGATTTATTAATGCGAGTAATAAAGCTCTTGGAATTATAGGGTATGTCAGACTCTTTACAGTTCCTTATTTATTTTCCAAATAGACTAGGCATAAGGATTGAGCAGGATGAAGCAGATGTCTGATACCCCGTGAGGCAAAGAGTGTGCACTTTGCCACGAGGAAGCATCTGATCTGCTGCCATATATGAAGGAAATTTCTCTTTCTTTGTGTATACATCAATGTCAGGTGTTATAAGGACAATCAAGAAGTAGAAGGCAGGGTCCCATCTCTGTTTACAAAGAGCTAACACTCCCACTGGGGAAGGCCACCCTTGTGTATACCCCTCACCTACAAATAACAACTGGACAAAGTCATATGTTTTTGAGAAACAAAATGTGTAGTATAGACGATGAGTCCCAAGGGACAAGTCACTGAGAGAAGACATTGGTGTAGTCAGAGGATAAGTGTGGACAAAGGGGCTATAGGGTGTAAGAGCCAGGGCTTGCTGGGAAAAACCACTGTCCTGAGTCAAAATACAGAGGCGAGAACAAGCAATCAATTAAACTGGGCGGTATAATTATCTACTTGAGACAAAAAATCTTCCTGGAGGTATTCCTTTCTCTATTACATCCTAATTTCAGTAAGTTTCCAAACCTGTCAGTTCTACCTTTCTAACATCTCTCCCACCGGTACCCCTACACCATGTCATTTTTGCTGCTCTTGCTTTAATTTAGTATCTCATTAGCTCTAACTCAACAGTGCAATAGTCTTCTGACTGATTTCCTTGCTTACTGTCTTAGACTCCCCCATAAATCTTTGCCACATTCTGCTGTCAATATGATCATTCTAAGATGAAAATTATCACCATGTCAATCCCTTGCTTAAACCCTGGACCCTTTACATGAGCTCTCATGTTGAAGCAAATAAAATTGCTGATATTAGACAGGTTTGGACCTACAAAGAGAGCAATTTTATGTATGTATGTATGTATGTATGTATGTATGTATGTATGTATGTATGTATATTTGTGTATTTATTTTAACAGCTTAAAACATGTATTAGGAGACTTTGGGCTGCAAATAACAGAATACCCAACTAAAAGTGGACTAAAAATGAAAACATTAATTATCACACATAAAAAATACTTATCCCTCAAGGTCGTGCTTCATAACTTCTTTTTTTTTAAAGATGACTGGTAAGGGGATCTTAACCCTTGACTTGGTGTTGTCAGCACCACCCTCTCTGAAGTGAGCTAACCAGCCATCCCTATATATATGGATCCAAACTCGTGGCCTTGGTGTTATCAGCACCACACTCTCCCAAGTGAGCCACGGGCCAGCCCCTCATGCTTCATAACATCTTGTTTCAAGACTAGGTTAGCATTTTTTCCTTTTCCAGGCAGAATAAGCCATTAAATACCCTTCCTAACAATAATAATTATTATTGAAACTTATTATTCAATCTGTCATGACATTTATCTCTCATAATATCCTCAAATTCTTTGACGGTAGGAACCATGTCGGACTCATTTCCACATTTCCAGAGCTTTGCACAGTGCCTAGCATGCAGTGGACACTAAAGATCTGTGAATTAAGAGAATGACTGAATGGCTAGATGGATGAACAAATAATTGACTAAATAGGATGGGTCAGATCTCCTTTACTGGGTTGGTGTAGTACAAATATCTCCTTTACTTGTTGCACACCCTGGGTTGTAGATTGGAGATTGTCAGCACCAACACATTCTTTTCCATTATTGCCCTCCAAATAAGTAACTAATAAACTGAAGCTGTTGCCAAAAGAGCTGTCTTCTTGTTTTCAGTTGTAACAATATAAGTACAAAATTAATACCAACATCATGATATAATTGAGCTACTTGCCATCCAGTGGCTATCAATGCAAATTAGTAGCCCTTAAAAACCATATTACCCTACCCCATCCCATATAAACATTGTGACTGTGTCTATTTATAATTGTACTCTCAAATAATGCTGTTAAAAATGAACTTCAAATTTTTTTTCAGTGCTAAAGTTTAGCAAAACATATACTAGTGTTTTCAGAAGATGCTTTTGACATTGCTAGCTAATATTCCCTGCAATATTTGTTAATAAAGTGAGACTTGTTTCATTCAAAAGCAGCTGTACTAAAGACATGCAATTACTGCATATTACAGAAAATTAAGTGATCTATTATCATTACATATTAAATTTTAAATTGAAAGCTTTAAATGATAGAATTAAAAAAATAAACTGGATTCTGAGAGCAGAGATTAAGTACCAAATAAAATGCTACTGTAGACTATCAACTTTATAGAGGTCATGAGATTATGTAATGCATCTGTTGTCCATAAAATGTTTTACAGTACATTGCAAATGATCTGTTGTTTCTTCAGATTAATGGAATAACATGCTTGTTAAAATCTAGAATCTTTGTATAGTTCTAAGCATCATATAAAGCATGTATAGATTAACAAGAGGTTTTGCTGAGGTTCTCATAGTTTGTGCTCAAAAGAATGTTCCCTATTTGGAACTGCATATAATACAGTAAATTTATGATTCCTAAAATAGATTGCCATTTCTCACACTGAGAGAAGTATACTGGAATCAGAGGTGTCTGGCCTTGCTTATTAATTCCGCCTCTCTAACTCCCTCTTCAAGCTTCATACTTTTTTTTCCAGTTGAGAATCTTGCAAAGATGAGTTCTGAAAAGAATGTAACCCAGTCTCCCATTGCATAATAGAACACACAGTTAGAGATTATGTGTGGGCCACAAAAAAACCTGGTAAATCTCAGAGTGCAGAAGGTTAGCACTAAGAAGAATAGTATACGCCAAGGTGACTTATTACAAAAAGAAAGGACATTGGTGTGCGGGTGCACACATGCATTCTTATAAGAAAGAGTACCAACCTGAAATTTCACTATAGAAGATGGCACAGCAATCAAGAACCCAATTTCTATCTCTTACAGATGATTTTATTTTAGAAACTTTAGGTAAATTCAGAGCCATTTAATGTATGGCAAATTGGAAGAATCACTCTTTGGTTTGGGAAGGTGGTCTCCAATTCTGGGGTAACTCTGACTCAACAGGTTTATTAATCCATTTCTGTTGCTTACAACATAAATATCTGAAGCTGGGTGATTTGTGAAGAAACAATATTTATTGTTTACAGTTTCTGATGCTTGGAAGTCCAAAGTCCAGGGTACACATCTGCTGAGGGCCGTCTTTGGTGGTGACTTCAGCGACACTGGGTATCATGCTGTGAGATGACAGAGTGAGAGTGAGCTAACCTCTTACTGGCTCTCCTTTTAAAGCCCTCAGAACCACATCTATGACCACCATTAAACCATCAAGGATTAAGCCATTTACTAGGACATAATCCTCACAATCTAATCACCTCGGCAAGGCCCCACTTTCAATTACCACAATAGGATTTCCCACCCTTAACAGTTACAGCGGGCATTAAAGTTCAGTGAGTTTGGGGGGACATTAAATCCACAGGGAGAAGCATCTATGGGAGAAGAATGATTCACAACTATTTGCTGGCGTTACACAAATTAGCAACTCCACAAAGCAAGCATATCACCACAAATCTCTGGCCTGACTCTCCTACGTTGTTCATATTAGTAATCAAGAGAAATAAGGTAAAGCCAGAATAAAGAAGGACTAGACCCAGACTCCGTTCTGAATTCAAAGTCATGAGGAGGTGGGAATCTGACTACTTAGTCAAGACTAGGGGATGTAAATATATCTTATATCATAGGATATATGAACCTACAAGTTGTATCTGAGACAAGTACAAGGCAAATGGACATGTGGAACACATAGGAGTCCCTTTGAGCAAGTCTGAAGTCATGTCTAAGATTTAGGTTGTAAATCCAGGTATAGCAGAGGTAACTAACTATAGGCAGCAGCAGCAGGTAGTAAAAAATCATCCATAGAGAAGCTGAAAGTCAAGGTCAGAACCTGGTTATCCACAGGATGGCTTTCATGGAGAATGATCTTGACAGCTAGGGTCCCTGCCCCAACCCCTATGCTGAAGTCATGTCTAAGATTTAGGTTGTAAATCCAGGTATAACAGAGGTAACTAACTATAGGCAGCAGCAGCAGGTAGTAAAAAATCATCCATAGAGAAGCTGAAAGTCAAGGTCAGAACCTGGTTAGCCACAGGATGGCTTTCATGGAGAATGATCTTGACAGCTAGGGTCCCTGCCCCAACCCCTATGTCGAGCCAGAATCAGTCTCACAGTGGCCTTCTGTTGAGTCTGTAGATAGGAGAACCAGAGGAACACAGGGGCTGGTCCTGTTAGTTACTGTTAGGTATGGAGGCAGAGTGACCTGGGCTAACTGCCAGGAACAATATCACCTCCACCTCCACCTTTCCACACCTGCTCCATTCAGAATCTCCAACTGCCATCCTCCTTCATCCCCTCTTCCTCTAACCTACCCCTACCCTATGCACTTTTTGGGGTTTCTCCCTACATCTCTGTGAGAGTGTTCCTAGAATTTTCATGAGCAAATAAGACATTTCCTTGTCTTTTGGACAAGAATATTTTTTTTTTAAAAAGCAAGCAATGCTTTATTAAAAGAGGAGTTAGACTTATGCATAAGGTGGGTAGCAACGGTAAAGCTAGTCCCCCAAGGGGAGCTGTTTAGGGTCTTTTATAGGGAAGGGAGTTAGGGGGTACAGGCCAGTGTCACTGTAGGTGGTCCATTCTCTTCTTCCTGAGTGCACCATGGGTGCATTCTCAGTTAGGGCTTTGGTCCTTGAACCTGCTCAGTGGCCCAAGATAGCAGTGGTATTCATCATTGTCACCCCAGGAGGGTCATTTAGCGGTCACTTTGAAGCTTTGTGTGCATGCGTTAATTCCTAAAGGGGTCTTATGGTTAACTTAATTTTTACAATTACAGTAAACAAACCTTGGGGAGGGGTTTTGCAACTAATTGAATATCTGTTTCCTCTCTTATCTCAGTCTATTTTATCAGGGTGGGCCATGCAGTAGTCATGTGCTCTGTCTCAAGACTGAGGAGTGGAAAAGTAACAAAGTTGGACAAGAACATATTGAACTGTTCCTCAACCAGCAATCTATCTATCCACATCTCACCTCCAAATGACTTTTAGCCATCTGTTTACAGCTTTATACCACAAGATTGTTGTGGTAGAAAGCTCACTAATATGTCCATTTTGCTATTTGATTCCCACACCTCTTGGTTTTCAGGTAATCCAGCATTTCTCTTCTTCCTCTACAACATGTTCTTAATGTGAGTTCTGTGAACTCATAGGATTCAGATATTCTGTGAATCTCTTGAAATTATAATTAAAACTTTGGGTATGTGAACTTTTACGAAAAGAGATTTTATGATTTCATTGGATTTACACTGGGGCTGTTGATATAAAATGGTTAAGAACCATTAATTTATGACATCTATTTTATTCATTGGCTTCCTGCCGTTCCTTTTCTAGTATAACATTCATACCACTACCACAATCACTAATGGAATTTGCATGGCACTTTACAAATTATAATATTCTTTAAAATACTCTTTTGTGTCCATGGTCCTATTTGCTGTTCATGACTTTCCTGAGGGAAAGTCCTTATTATTTCCTTATTACATTCAATTACAGATGGAGAAAGTCAGACTCAAAGAGATTAAGAATGATGCAGCTAAGTATGTGACAGAGCTGGGACCAGAACCCAAGTACCTTGACTCTTGATCTGAAACTAAAGAGGTTGCTCTTTGCATGGTCAAGCCATTTGATACTTATATGATACTTTTTCTTCTTGAGGCTGTGTTTTTTCCTTTTTAGTACTATCCTTGATACTATGGAATATGGTTGGTGTACATTTTATCCAGATTCCTTTATTTTCAAATAGGGGACTGCTACATAGTGTGATTTTTCTTTAGGGCCTTGAATCTACTTCAGTATATTTGGAAGCAAAGTGATTTACTGATGTAAATCATAAATAGGAACACAGTAATTCAGAAAACTAAATGTGTCCCTGGTTTAGATGTGCTGAGTAACCTTCTACAAAACATTTAAACTTTCTTTCTCAATTAATCTGTGAAATGGAGTTAAAACATTATATCAGTAAAGTAACAGTTAATAAGTCTTTGAACATTTAGAAATTTATATATGCTATGTAAATAAAAATGTTTCTGATACTATTTTGAACAGATCAATGTTTCCTAGGCTAAAGTAATAAAAAAATCTTGTGGGTTTTTTAGATTAAATGTGTAATTCATTTTCTGATTAGACTGTTTATAAAAAAATCCACATTTTTTCCTGCATTTCTGGTTGATTATTTCTCCCACTAAATTTACTGTCTCATCAAAGCAGTGTTTGTTCATTTCTGGAATCATTTAGCATGTATTGGACTATGGGGACCTGAGATGGAACTTTTCCGTTGATTATTTCTCCCACTAAATTTACTGTCTCATCAAAGCAGTGTATGTTCATTTCTGGAATCATTTAGCATGTATTGGACTATGGGGACCTGAGATGGAACTTTTCCCATTTAAGAAAATAGCCACTCTGTATTTAGATTCCTGTAGGGGACACTTTAGGAGACTGATGTTGTTATATCATGCCTACAAATACCTCATCTGGGTCTGGAGTCTCTGATGTATCTGCTCATTCATGATAGCGGCACTTAGCAATTCAACAAGATGTAAGTTGGCTAATAAACAAAGCCAGTATTCTCTGGGGGTTTGAACAACACTTCCTGTGTTTGACTCTGGTTGCCCTGAAGTTGTTTTAAGTCCAGCACTGCTGGTGATGTTTCCCCTGGTGCACTGAACAGCTCATGCCATGTTAAAGGGCATTGACCTTTTCACTCACAGAACAAAAAGACTGGAAACAAATTATGCTCTGAGAACAGGTCAAAGGATAACAACAAGAGTGCCTGACCCCCCCATACAAGTGATGAACACAAATTCTAAGCTTTAGAGCATTATCTTTAGAGTATTGTCTCTTTAACCAACTTTTCTTTAAAGTGTAATATGAGAATTTGCTTCCATTTACTCTGAACCTCCCCCCACACTTCGCCTTGGCTCCCTTTGCAGAACACAATGAACCAACGACTGTTGTCTCTACTCCCCCTGTCCAGCTGAATCTATTCCAGTTTACGAGCTGTCCACCACAAGCTGACTCTTCCAGAGAGAATGACTCATCTGCAAGTGTCGCTCGTGCTTTCTGAGAGTATATTTAGTGTGAAGAACTGGAGGATGCAGCATATCCAAACACATGCTAGGGTACAGAATTTGAGTAGGAATAAGAGGACAGGGCTAAAATAGAACTGTAATAAACCAAAGAATTGGAGGCCTGGCTTAGGTTTTTCAGCTATGTAGCTTCAGCAACACCTACAGTTCCTCGCCAAGAATGGCACACCATGTTAATGCAATGAAAATGAGGCCTCCTTGATGGTTTCCTTTGGAAGGAAGAAAAACCTATTTAATATAAAAAATAATCAAAAATAAAATGAACCTGTCTTTCACTATTGTTTCAAGCTGATGGAAAAATAATTTCTCCTTATGTTAGTGATATGAGGCAACAACACGCGCCCAGGAGCTACTTGTGCAGTTAACTGTGTTAGGTGGGCTGAAGAAATTGTTTAGGTTGGATTTTCAGTAGTAAACTGAAGCTGAACTGGATACGATTGCAGAAACTGCTCTCCTCTTTTTTCTCTCAACCATACCCCTTAACAGAAAGTTTTTCCTTAATGAATTAGGTCATTGTTTATGTTCCATTTAAAGATAGTTATGGAAATCTAGTTATGATCTCATGTTTATGGTGTTCAGCAGTTCATCAGTGTTCTGACACCGAGTCAGCATTTGAAAGCAGTAACCACAAAAGCTAGAAATCAGGGGTCCACGTCCAGCACACTCCACAGTGCGACCAAACTAGCTTTCTTTGGCTTGAACTAACATTCCCCTCAGAGTCTTTAACACTACTTTGTCTCTTCTTTCATTTCTCTATAGCCCTGTGTTTATTTGTGTTTCTCCCTTTCTCTGGCTGTTGCTATATTTCTCTCTGTCTCTTTTTTTTCTCTGTATTTTTTTCTTATATCTTTTTGCATTCTGTTTTTCCTCTCTCCTGTTCCTCCCACCTTTATCTATTTTTATAACCTACCATGACACTGAGCTAAAGATTATATTTAAGTAACTGTTGTAAATCTGTGCAGAAAGGTTCACATTTTCCCTTCTTTAATAATCTATAATCAATAAAAAAAACCACAATGTTTTATATTTCTTTTTAAAAAAAATCCATTTAAGTCATTTTTTTTAATGAGGCCTTTTTCTCTTAACAGCTCTTGATAGAAAAAGGAAAAAATTTCCTCCATCCTAATATAAAACCAAAATGAATTTTAGAAGTAAAGAAGTTCAAAGTTGCCCAAATAACCTGGAAAACTTTTTTCTAGCCAGTTGCTTTGAAAATGATTTTCTTCTTTAACCCCAAAGTGATTCATGCATAGAGACAGACTTGATTTACTTTAAGGACAAGGTTAGTAGGCTTTCATAATTTTAATTGCGATTTCAATCATGCTTTGTAAATATCTCTTGTATTGTTTCAATTTTCATATATTTTCTTGTTGGTCAAATGTATAACTAATTATATTTAAATTAAAACTTCACTATAGTCTATAAACATATGGCAACAAAATCTACCTGATAAGCAAATAAATGTAAATTAAAAGAAGAGTTATATATCCCCCCTTTTTTGGCCAATCAAGTAAACAAGATGAAAAAATTACAACATCCAATTCTTGCAATGGTTCTATGAAATCCAGAATTCATCTTACACACTGCTGGCAGGAATGCAGATTGGTTCTTTCTCTCTCACTTTTTCCCTCTCTCTGTCTACATATATATATAAATGAAAGCTGTTATATATGCAATATATATTATATATACACATAATATACACAATACTTATGCTGTAAGAATACATATATTTTCTCTGTAACAACACATATATCTGTGTAACTATGTGTAGCTATATACATATATACACACATGCATATATTTATATCCTTTAAGCCAATAATTCCACTTTTAGAAACTTGCCTTAAAGAAACAATTCTAAAATTGGGGGTAGGAATATAGTCATTATGACTTTTTCAGAATATTTATATTTTTGAAAGAGACAAAACAAATTCCTGATTATAAGGAAATAATTAAGGAAACTTAATTATCTAATTGTTTAACTTTCAGTATATACTTAACCTACTCAACAGCATTTTATTCAGACACTGAAATAATGGTTTTGAAAAAGATCTAATCACACTAGAAAATGCTTATGATATAAAGTCACAATTACACAATAAAGAAGTATCTATGTATAGAAAAAATTTCTCACAGGAAAACACAAACTTGTCAAAAATATTTGTATAAATACTAGAACTGTCTTTTTCAGAAAAATTTTTGTATTGACAAATTTTTACTAATGCACATATATAACTTTAAAAAATGTATGTAAAGACCCATACCATGCACCATCCTCAACTGCTGCAGTAAAACTTGATTGTAGTTATTTTTGAAGATCTTAATGTTCTTGTATGTGTTAATAATTTGGAGGAATATTGCACCAAAGTTTTGCAAATGTTAAAAATATGAAAAGGTTATATTACTAAATTACTTTGCACTCTAAAGGAAAAATTATATTTAACATATGCCATCTCTTGATGACTGTTATTTGTGTTGTTGTAAAAAGTTGCTCCCCAATTCTACCAAGTAACAAAATATTGTTTTCTAAATGTATTTAATTTGTTAAAAAAGTCTAATTCTTTTAGCTTTATTTATACAAAAAAATAAGGAAATATAGAGAGAAGATGTTTTGCAAGGTTTGATACTATCATGAAGAAAGAAGAAAAAAGCAAAATGCAAACAGAATATTTGTTTCTATTATAAAATTTAATTTCATTTCTAAAAATTCCGCCTTACTTTTCTGTTCGGGCAATATTTCATATCTGAGGCTTATACGTAACACAGACAAAATACATACCTGAACAATTGTGATTATGAGTGTTGTGTTAACAACTACTGCTGTTCTATCAAAACTGTGAACAGAGAATGGGTATTAATTAATAGGAGACATTACTAGGCGGGAAAAGTTGAGAGAGTATTCAATAAGCTGTCAAAACAGGAGCTGAATTCTATAGAACGGGTGTTCACGTATCTGACAAAAATCGATCCTGAAACTTTGCTTTTCCATCTCTTCTTAGAAACAACACTACCCAGACTCTCACCTGCTAATATCTGAATAGCTCAGAATAATGGTGTTTATAGCATGAAAATCAAATTTATTTTAGTACCTTTAAGATCAACAAAGCAACTGTGAATTGTGGCACAAAAGAGATATACAGGTATGTATTTACATCCATATGTGAAACCATCTTATTTTATCCTGTAGGATTAAAGGCCTCGGAAAGATAGAGCATGGTTTGGGAAATAAACTGTGTCAAGTATTCCAGTTAAATAAAGGCCATAGAAATCTTCAGAAAATAAACTGGCTTTGAATTGTAATTTCAAATATGAAAATTCTATTTTAGCATGTGTATTTAAAATTCCTGTAGGAAAAATAGATGGCGTGGTGACATGTAAATCATAAATAAAATGTCTGAGATCAGTAAATTAGTCATAAATATTTTTCAGTGAACACTGTTGAGAGATTGCTTTGAAGAAAAAGCAAAAAATTTAACAGGTAAATAAGCTGATTTTCCAAACTCCTTATCTCGCAATAGATATACAACCAAAGAAGAAGCCCACATTTCTACAATTTGAACATATGACACAGGGCTATTTTATTCTTGGCAAGAGACCATAAAGGTCTATGATCTGATGGGCACTGAAGAGCACATTCATTAAAAAAGTCTTCCTTACTCCCTTGACTCTATATCTGAAGTTCCAGCATTAGTTACTTCTTTATGTTAAATGCATTGACAGTCCTTTGTGAAATACTTGTTAAGGCACTAGAACAACAGGGTATATAGCAAATGACAAAAGAGAAAATACATATGAACAATAAATATATGAAAAGAATCTCTGCCTTACTAATAATAGTAACATATATGTTTTTAAAATTTTTTTATTGTAGTAAAATGTACATAACAAAAGTTATTTTTTAAAATTTATTAATTTTACTTTTATTGGTTATACATATTCACGGGACACAGAGCTAACCATCAGCACCTGTGCCCAAGATGTGGTGAGCAGATCAATACTATCAGCATGCCCACCACCTCAAATTGCAATTATTCCCCATGTCCCACACCCAGCCTCTCCCTAATCCCTCCTTTCCCCCCAACCCTGGCAAGCCTAGGTCTGTTCTCTCTCTCTTTAAGTCCAACACACCACTGTGGTCTTTCTTTTCTTCCTTCTTTCTCTTTTAGCTCCCACTTATAAGTGAGGACATGCGGTATTTTCCCCCCTCTACCAGGCTTATTTCACGTAACATCATTTTCTCCAAGCTAAACCATGTTGTTGTGAATGGCAGAATTTCATTCTTTTTTATGGCTGAGTAGTATTCCCTTGTGTATATTTACCACATTTTCCTTATCCAGTTGTCTGTCGATAAACATACAGGTTGGTTCTGTATCTTGGCTATTGTAAATAGAGCTGTGATGAACATGGGAGTGCATGCGTCCCTCTGACATGATGATTTCCAACCCTCTGGACTTACAAAGTAACATATATGCTTCTAGCAAAAACCATTGTGGCAATATTTAGAATAATGAAAAATTGAATACAGTCTAAATCCCCTTCAATATGTTAAAGTGTGTTACTCTGCTCCCACTAGAATGAGACTTAGATTATATTTATTGACACAAAAGTATTAATGGCATGTAATTGGGTTTAAAAAATCAGATTACATAAGAGTTTTTATAAAATGATACCATTTCTGTAGAATTGTATACCTATGTCTATAAATGTATATATGCCTAGTTGTCCCTGGACAACTGGATAGCATGGTGATTTGTTACTTCTTTCTTTGTGTTTTCTATACTGTTCAATTGTTTTTAAATGTCTCTAGATCATTTTCCCCAAAAAAAATGCTATTAAAATAATATATGCCATTCATAATATCTTAACATGCTTTTAAAAAAATCAGTTAGCATTTAAGTCTCATAAGTAGACCTAGTTAAAGTGCAACACATCATTTTAACATTTATTAATAATCTATCATGCATCAGTGCACTGGCAGGCCCTTGGATAAAAGAAAGACTAGGACATAGCCTGTGTCCACTTTCCAGGTGCCCATGGTTTAGTGGGTGACATATGCTTGTAAACAAGTTATTATAAATCCATTGCATGCATACAGTAATATAAAAATGAAGAGAATAAAAAAGATATTGGAAAGAGAATAATAACCTATGATGGTGGGATAGCAGTAGGGTATCAGAGAGAATTTAAACAGAGGAAGAAATGCCTGGGAAAAGTTTAAAAAGAGAAGGTAGAAAGTTGCCAGGAAGGTGGGGAGGCAGTCAGAATTTGAGGGAGAGGGAGGGGAAGGGAGAACAGGACTTGAGAGAGCATTAGTTTTGAGCAAAGCCATAGAGGCAAGAACCTGTCAGGCCTCAGTGTAGTTGACAATGAGGCTGGACAGGCAACCTAGAAAGAGATTCACAAAATGTTTCCTAGACTAGATTTTGGTTTTCATCCCTTCTTTGGGGTTGTTCCAATGACTGGACACAGTTATAATTTTAATCAATCATGCCAAGGGTTTATAATTTAAATGTTAGGAGAATGTCCACACTTCGTTTTGTTCTTTATGAACAGACAGCTGATATCCGAATTCACTTGTTTAACTAGCTTCTCCATTGGCTCTGCTCCTGGTAGATTTTGATGGATAAACTTAAGCTAGTGAAATAAACAGTAGCTGAGATCCTCAATGTTGTTCTTGTAGACACTGTTAGCTGTGCATGTCTAGTGGCTCTGCGTGCTGGCAAATTGTCATTTAGTTGGAGCAGTTACCAGCCAAGTCAGGCAGAGGAGACTGCAGCCTGAAAGCTGTCAATTTCTACATCAGTGGTTGCTAAGACAAGCATTGCTGTTTCTACCATAATTCTTCATTCTTAAGTAACAGATCCGTGTTCTTCTTCCCATGCAATGTTATTACAATACATATCAAAGTAAAGAGCTGCTTAGAACTTCCATTAAAGTAGGAATTAGAAGGCTGGCCTACAGTGAAGATACTTGAAAATTACAAGTGGAAAGAAAATTAAGCTGATGTGTAACTAACTTCAGAAACTAATCAGTAGTAAAAATGCTTTCAGACACAATTTCTCTTTGCTCATAGACATGATTCAGCAGCTTTCTTCTCTAGCTCTATCAACATTTTTGAATTGATGGTGATTTTATTGGCTGTGTTTCTTGTCTGTGTCCTTCATAGGCATTGCTAATTGTACCACCTGGAAGAGTGGTCCTGAAACTTACAAAGATCCACTAGAGTTACTTTAAATAATTTTCATCTAGGATCTATTCAGAGGATTTAACAAACTGTTGTCCTACATTAGGAGGGTGCTGGGAGGAGAAACTGACAGAACTGATTGCAAAACACTTGGCAATATAAAATGCTATGTAAATGCTAGTTAATAATAATAATATTCTGAAGTCTCTAGAAGTGGGAGGCTAATGCAATATATTAGAAATTTGAGAACACACAAACAGTGCAGAAATTAAAATTAAGGTAAATTGTTTTAGTATTCTTTTGGATAATTATCATATATGCATGTAAAAGCAAATACAAGGATTAACTTTTTATTGTAAAATATAAAAATGAAGCATACATAAACAGACCACAATAACTAGCAGATAGTTAAATTCTTTAAATGACTCTGAAAATTAAAATAGAAAATAAACTGGGTCATTTTACTTATTGATTCCAACTAAGGGAGAGGTCTAGATTATTAGTGAAGGCTCTAGATTTTGACCCTGAGTTGGTCTGACAGTATTGTGTAGAGGTCAAACTCTTAGCCTTAGAGCCAGGCAGGCTGGGTTCAAGTCACTCTGCTGACTTATTTGGTGTGTGACCTTGGGCAAGTTGCATGACCTCTCTGAGCCATATTTATTAAATGGTGGTGATAGTAACTTCTACTTTATAGGGTTGCAAGAATAAAAAAAAAATCATTTAAAGTCCTGGCATATAATGAGTATTTTAGAGATATTAGACACTTTGATTCTTACTTACAAGTCAGATAAAATTAAAATCATTTGTTATCTGTGAGTTCTAGTACTTCATCTATAAAGTATGGAGACTAGACAAGAGGAGAAAAGACTTCGATGTCCAAATCTATTTGGTAAGTACTTCAAGCTAAAGCCCTTTTCTGGAGGTTCACAATCTCCACCAACAACATGAGGAAGATACTGAAACATCCTTCAGTAAAAAAACTTGTATTTTTTTATATAACATTTTAAACTTAGTTTAAACATAAAATACTCATATTTTTCAGAAAACTTATCAGTATCTTAGAACTGTTTGAGCTATACCTGACTAGACATTTTCCATAGTCTCATTCTGGTCTATGAACAGATCCTTTAAAAAAAACCTTTTTATTTGGAAGTAATTTCCAATTTACAGAAATGTAAGTATATGAGAAAGAAAATGGTTCAAAAAACACTTAACGGAACTTTTACCCCAAATCACCCATGTGAACATTTTGCTCTGTTGGTTTTATAATTTTCCCAGTCTATCTTCTATCTATCTATAATATTGATTTCTGAACAATTTGAGGGTAAGGTATATATCACATGGCTCTCTATATCCCTAATTACTTCTGTGTGTATTTCCTAATAGGAGTAGTTTTTCACATATGCACAGTGTAATGATCAACTTCAGGGAATCTAACGTTGATACAGTACTTTAACTTATTGTCCGTTTTCCAGTTTTTAAAGTTGAACCCCTAATGCCTTTTACAGCATGTTTCCCCTCTAGTACAGGATCAAGGTCAGGTAATGCATTTAATTGTCATGTCTCTTCAGCTTCCTTTAATCTTTAGTAACATTTTAATAGCATTTATCTTAAATGACATTGATCATTCCCCTCCTTCTTAAAAGTGTAACTCTTCTTCAATTTGGATTTGTCTTGTTATTTGTTCAAGAAACTTCAGACTCAGTTTATTTACTCTTGGACAAAACACTACCTTGGTGAAGTCGTGACCTTCTCAGGCTATTATATTTTGGAGATGCACGATGTCCATTTGTCCCTCATTGTGATAGTATTTTTGATCAGGTGGTCAAAGTGTTTAATTTCTCCACTGTATAATTGCTCTTTTTTCTTCCTTGCCATCAGTAAACAGTCTCTGGGGACATAATTTAAGACCATGCCAATTATCTGCTCCTTTGTCAAAATTTCCCTCTAGATTCAGCATCTATTGATAATTTTTGTCTGATCCAATCTTTACTATGTTTGCTGTAAAATGCTGATTTTACAACTTCAGCACTTTTTCTACATTTATCAGTAGGTAATTGGCATTCAACCTTAAGCAAGAGCCTTTTCTTTAATTAATTAATTAGCTAATTAATTATTGGTATGGGTTTATGAATCCCATTGTTAAAATATTTTAAAATTCATTATTGTTTTTACTTATACTGGCCTGCAGATTGTCTCAGATTTGGTCAGTGGGACCCCCTTCAAATAAACTTCTCTGTTCTTAGGACATACCCCCATCATTGTTTTGATACTTTCTGGCATAACACAATATTCCAGGTCATCTTGTATGTTCTCTGTTCCAGCCCTGGAATAATATACTTCTCTGCAGAGTTCTGAGATTGAGAGAGATTAGGTGTGTTCATTGCTTTCTGGGTATCATTGTTTCTTGGACCTGTAAAAAAGTCTAACTATCCAAACAACAAGAAATTATACACACACATTTATCCATAATTTTTTTGGTCAACTCAAAGATAAAAATCTGGCAATGATATGAGAAAAATTTAGTGATCATCTAATCTGACACTTAACTGATGCAAGAATCTGCTCCGCAGATATAATGAACCTCTATATTTGGATATAATATCATCACCAAATCACCAAATCTTTCAAGAAATTTTTATTTGTATGTTAGTCCCTATGATAAATGTATACATTTTTCCTATTGATTTCTTCTCTACTTACACATTTTCTCTAGTTTCCTCACCTTCCTCAGGCTATTAAGACACCTAAAACAGATTAGTGAGTATGAAGTCTCACTATACTTTTTAGGGCTTTGCATGTAACATAAATCAATTTGATATAAGCTGACAACAACAAAAAAATGGAATGTATTATAAAGACATAGGAATGTCTTGTGAAACAGAAGGCAGCCTTTTACTCATACATCATGAACAGTTGTAATACAGAAACTGTTAGAACCCTCTCATTTGGTTTCTTTTTAAGTGCATGCTTCATTCTTCTCTTTGAAGTCCAGTTTTTTTCTACTTCTACAAACGTGTCTCACATTCTATGAGTTTATAGGTTATGGTTTTTACAACATACTAAAATATTATATGTGATAGTTTCTAAGTCTTAATGCCATAATTAGGGTAAAAGGATCTGACTGGTTGAAATTAGGTCATGTGCCCACTCCTGGCCCAATCAGGGATGGCCATGAAATATGAACATGGCTGCCATAGAGCTTATTTCTGTGAATTATAGAAAACCATTTTGAGACAAATCAAGCATCCTGTGGGGCCGGCCCGGTGGCGCACTCGGTAGAGTGTGGCGCTTGGGAGTGTGGCGGTGCTCCCGCCAAGGGTTCGGATCCCATATAGAGACCGGTCCGCTCACTGGTTGAGCGTGGTGTGGGCCTGACACCGAGGGTTGCGATCCCGTTGCTGGTCGCGGTGCCGGCGCGACACTGAGGGTTGCGATCCCGTTACCGGTCACGAAAAAAGACAAAAAGAAAAAACAAACAATCAAACAAACAAACAAACAAAAGTCAAGCATCCTGTGAATTGGACAGTGTCACACAAAAAAAGGTATACTATATCCACTCATATGGAAAAAAGACAAAAAGAAAAAACAAACAATCAAACAAACAAACAAACAAAAATCAAGCATCCTGTGAATTGGACAGTGTCACACAAAAAAAGGTATACTATATCCACTCATATGTCATATTCAGTATAAAACCTTCCTAAAAGTATAAACCAAAGGAAGTGTGGCAGGGTGACAATTTTCACTGGAAAGTATTCCCAATATATGAAGAATTGTTCTTGCTTAACAAGGGTATAAGAGTATAAAATTGCCATGGAGTATGTAAATAAGTTATTAAAACTCCTTTCAAAATATGTTTGTGAATTAACAATGGGAAGTGAAGTTAAAGGGCTGGTGAATTTTGTGTTGTTTTTTCCCTAACTTACTATTGATGAAAAAATTAATGTTGTTAACTTCAGTGCTAAGTGTATTACTATTATAAGCATTAGAGGAACCTGGTACTTGGGCATCCATAACATTTTACCTACTAGTGAATATTTTTGGGTCCCTTAGGAGAGTCAGTACCAGATGTGCCAGCAGTCAGAGGGCTCACGTGGGCTTGACCTCACACACAGCAAAGGTAGCATGGTCACCACTCACTCTGTTGGAGAACTAGGTAGTAGCAGGAGGTGAAGTATTCATTTTTATGTGCACAGCTTTTAAATTGCATAGAACACTTTCATGTATATTATTATATTATATTTTCATTAAAAACCAAACCAAAACAAAACAAAACAAAAAACCCTCAATCTGTGAGAATTGAGAGCATTGGGCTTAAATAACAGCATTTCACAAATGTGAAAACAGAAGCCTGGAGAAGTTGTGCCAAGAGCACAGAACAGGTAGTTGAGCCATCATTCAAATGTGGGTCCCCTGACTCCACTGCCCTTTGCTCAATCCCACAATATTTAAAGGAAGTAAAAGCTTAAATTTGGGCCTCAGTTTGGTTGAATTGAACTAAGCCTGGTGCTGAGGTAGGCTGCCAGCTGACAATTATGTAGCGCATGAATAAACAAACAGGGGCATGCCAGATTGTTATTCTCATCGCTTGAGTAAAAGAAAAACTCCCAAACTGTCTCACTGGGTGAAGATTTGGCCTCACATCAGCAGATTAAAAAATATTTTGTTAGCCTAATAAGCTCACATGTTTATTATTTTCCAAAATGGATGTTTAATTTTTGGCTAAGCCTTCTTTGAATTTAGGATGGGTTCATAAAAAAAAAAAAATCAAAATCGAATTTGGCGTAGAATTCAGAACAATGCAGAAAGAATTTGAGATTATGGAGTAGATTTCAACAAGGAGCTTTTTCTAATGAGATTACTTACTGAACCCTGCATGAGGGAGAACAAGATTATAAAGATGTCCCAGGAACGGTGCTATTTGCTGAATTTGTACTCTGGCTGTGTCAACGGCTTTTCCTTCTTGCTCAAATGCTCGATTTCCCAGGTGGGGAAAGGCAACTTCTCTTCTTTGGATGCCCTTGGCACTCCCTCTGTTTTATATAGGTTGTGTTCGTAACAGGCACTTAGCGAGATGTTTTCCACCACTGTGTGCTTCCCACACTGATTTTGACTTTCATCTTTGAAGACTACCAATACTGTTGGCTGTATTATAAATGCTGGTGTGGCTGGATGACAATCCTCAGAAAGATGTACACTACATTTCAAGCTTTTATGTCACAGCTTTGACATGTCATTGGTTGTCAGATATAGACCGGTGTGACTTCCAACTCAAAGTCTTTCAGTGTTTCAAGTGGAAGGAAGCAGGGAAATGGTACCTGGGGAATTGAACTTTATGATTAAAATCCCTGAATCAACTTTCTTCATAACAAAAGAGAGGGAGGAAAAAAGACAGGTGCAATCTTACACAAGCGCACACATTTTAACAAAAACAATCCAAAGAAAAGTTATTCTAGCTTCTAAGGCATGTAAACACAATGTTAAAAATTGGCCAGATTCCAAGCACATTAAAAATCAAGAGGTAATGTCTCAATCAACTGCAACTTGCTTTTTGCTAGTTTAAATGTTGAGTTTGTTTTGCTGCATCCACTTTTTCTGATGTTGTTAAGTGAGGCAAGAGACCTCTAGTAATTCGGCAGTGGGTGGGGAGAAAAGTCTTTTTCAATATAATGGCCGTATTTTAGTTAACATGTTGTCAGTCTTTAATGACTAGTGGTGTAACAGCTGGTTTTGATGTAATTTCTTTTGAGACCACTAGATTACAAGCAGTTTATTGCATTCTTCCTCTCTGGCTGCTCCCTGGATACAACCTAAAGTCAAAAGGTTAAAGGTCTAAAGCCATAATCTAAGGGATTTGTCATCGTTTAACAGGTCACTTGTTGCTATGTACTGTGCAAACTGAAAAATTTTTAGTGAGCCTATCAGAAGGGGTTAGTAATATTATTATTTTTTTTATTTCAACAAGAAGGAACTGAGAATATTCAGCTGGGGACAAGTTCTCAAATCAAAGACTGTACTTTAAATGTGAATGTATGTGAAAGTATTCATAAGGGTAAAAAATATATTGAAAAATAATTTAACTTTCACTTAAAGGATCTGAAATTAGGAAATTAACTTCTGCAGAAACATATTAAGATGACGTCGGATCTTTGAAGGAGCTGTAGGTAACATATCCAAAACTAAAAGTGAGGGAGACAAAGGAGTGGGGTCAGACAACTTGGGGAGGTGCTGAAGGTCATGAAACCCTATTGTTGGTTCATTGCAGATTTGTAGCTATTCAGTATGTCAGCGCCTGACAGCCCAGCTAGGCTGTACCAGCCAATGACCTTCTTTGTTTAGGGAAGGAGCCATTCTTTGAAGACTGGGCTTGGTAAAACAGGAAAACAGAAAACCCAGAAAGGAATGCATGAAACAGAAACCTTTTTTCCCTAGACACCAGTGGTGGATCTGAGGGAGTTTTGCAGTGTGTGTACCTAAGTAGAACTACGAATTAAATAGAGCAAATTTCCATTGTGTTTGATTTTATGCTAATTTGGGAATGTCTCTCATTTTAACATGAAAAAAAATAATCTTTTTATAGTCTCACAAAATGCTGTAAACAAAATTTTGTAAATGTTCCTAGACAGTTTGGAGTCTTTTGAACTCACGGCTCATCTATACCATCACCATTGGGGAATTCGCCTCAAGATGGTGACATACTGTGTCAGTTCAGTCAAAGCTCATTTTCTGTGTATCTGTTGCCCTCTAGGGACTCCAACATGAAAAGAAAAATATGATGTGGTTATTTGCCAGGAATCATTATGTCATTGGCATTTCTTCCCATCACTCATTCAAATTTAATCTTGGTTTTTATTCTTGTAAACTTGTATTTAGCATTTCTGTGATCTGAGCAAAATTAATTTTAAAAACATCAACTGAGTCATCCTTCCTAATTCTAGATAGATTATGACTTGGTCATATTGATTATTTTCTATTTGGTACTGTGAGTTTGACAGAAATAGAAAAATATTAGAACTTTTGAATAACTCAATCTTACTTTGAAACTTTGGAATCATCATTTTCATAGTAGGCAACAATTTGCTTCTAATAGTCTTCCATAGAGATAATATGGTAATGCAGATTATTTCCTGTGAAACAATTATGGGGTAGAAAAAGAATTAACTGCAGTAGTAGTAATATGAAAAAACTTCCTGCATTTCTTAAAATGTTTTCTATCATATTTTAGAATTTGGATAAACTTGTATAAATAAAATGATCTTTAGTGAACAGTCACATTTTCATGCTAAACTCAGTTTCTTCACAGGAATAGGAATAACCCATATTAACTGAACATGTTTTAGGCTATGTCTTCCTTAGCCACAGTTGACTACATGGGTGCCTGACCCCAAGACAATAATCAATAGGCTGTACAGCTGCCTGTAAGTTAGCCTGGGATAAAAGAGTATTCTGAAATGAAAATCTGGTGCTTACTTTTAGAGAGATATGGAAAAGATGGAGAGTATTAGGCAGTTGGAAGCTGATAATAAGTATATTGAGAGGTCACAACCAAGCCAAAGCATTGTGTGAGCTGGAGTTATAACAAAAGAAAAGTTATGACAGAGAGAAAAAATGCAGAGTAAATCCAAACGGTGAGAGAAGAAGAAAGAGAAAAGTAACCAAAGACCAAGAGGGAACTATCTTATGTTAATGGTCAGCACTATAATAAAATACCATAGAATCTGTCCGACATGATCCCTAGAGTAGCTGCAGTTCTGGAATGACCTTTTTCTAGTTCATCCTCCATGAGAGCAGGTTGTATCTCGCTTTCTGGCTAGTTTCATTCTTTTCATTACTTGCAGTAGCTTAATTGCACCTAAAAGAGCCAGATCCTTTCCACATAAGAAAACCCCTTCTGTGAAGGTATCAAAGAATTCTGAAACAAAAGAAAGTTTTCTCTAGTATGTTGCTCATGTATTTTTTTTTTTTTTTTTGTCTGGGTGCTTTGAATAAAATTGTCTTTTGTCAGTGTTTGTGAGTCCGGGCAGGGGGTGGGCGGGCTCTGGTACAAAAGTGGATATTACCCTTTACTATCACCTTTTTTCAAATTTTCATTTTCTCTCTGCCAATAAACATGTGAAGGAAACTCCCTTGTCCCTCCAACACAGGTTATTTAGTTTCTTGGAGCCTGTTGCTCAGTGGTTTTCAGGAAACTCAGAGTTGTAGAGGTTCAAAACGAAGTCATGTTATGTGTAAAATTATTTTTTTAAATATAAGGAATTATACAAATATGAGGAATTGTTATTCTATTCCTAGTAATGTGACCATAAACACTTCATCTCTCTAATCTTTAGTTGTTTCATTTTTTATATAAAATTTTAATTTATTATTAGCATATTCATTCTTACAAATCGTGATATTTCTTTATGCCCTTTGCCTAACCTATCACTTTCCAAATCCCCTCTCTCCCTCCCTGCCCATCTCTACCATCCTTAAATTTGTTTTCTCCTTCTGAAAGTTCAACTTATTGCTGTGGTCTTTTCTTTCTTTCTTTCCTTCATTCCTTTCTTCTTCCCTCCTCCCTCTATCTCTCTCTCCCTTCCTTCTTTCTTAGCAGCCAATTATGAGTGAGAACATGCAGTATTTCTGTTTCTTTGTCTGGCTTATTTCACTTAACACAATTTTCTCCAGACTCATCCATGTTGCTGCAAATGGCAGAATTTCATTCTTTTTTTTATGGCTGAGTAGTATTCCATTGTGTACATACACCAGATTTTTTTTTTTTTTTATCCTGTAGTTCATCAATTAGGTTGGTTCCATATTATGGCTATTGTAAATAGAGCTAGTTGCTTTATTAATACTCACTTTTTCATTTTCTTGACTTCTGAGTTTCTGGAAGAGGTGCCTTAATTCTCCTATCGCTATTATATATTTCAATTTTTCCTTGTTATATCATTGAGTTTTGTTTTATATGTTTTGAGGCTATGTTGTTAAGTATGTGCAAATTCAGGATTGTTAAATCTTATGAGTAAATGTGTTTATTACTATATGATAATCTTCTATATAACTGATCTTGCTTTTTAACTTAAGGTCTATTTTGTCTAATATATATATATATATATATATATATATTGTGACACTATCTTTCTTAGATTAGTATCTTCCTGGGGTATGTTCTTTTCTGACCCTTTTTCTCTCCTTTGCTTTTAAACTTTCTGTGCCATCCTGGGAGATATTATAGCATAGTGATTAAAAACATGGCCCTGAGAGAAAGACTGACTCTGTCACTTCCAGCTGGTAACTTGGGCTAGTTACTTACTTCTGCTGCGGTCTGAATGTTTGTGTCTTCCCAAAATTCATATGTTAAAACTTAATCACTAATGTGAAGGTATTAAGAGGTGGGGCCTTTAGCAGGTCATGAGGATTTGCTCCTTCTGCCATGTGAGGATGCAGTGAGAAGACACCTTCTATGAATCAGAAGACAACCCTCATTAAGTACTGAATCTGCCAGCACCTTGATCTTAGACTTCCAAGCCTCCAGAACTGGGAAAAATAAATGTCTGTTGTTTGTAAGTTAGCCAGTCTGTGGTATTTTGTTATAGCAGCTGTAATGTAGTAAGTCAACTCTCTGTTTCAGTTTCTTCATTTGAAAACTAGAAATTATAATAGTATTTACTTCATAGGTTTAATGTGTGTTTTAAATAAGTTAGTATGAGCAAGTCACTTAGAACTTTTCCTGTCACATAGTAAGGACTGAGCGAATTCTAATTATTTTATTCTTATTATAGTGGTATTAGGGCATAGTGATTAAACAGATTCTAGAGTCAGACTGCCTAATTTTGGTGTTTTTTTTTTTTACCACCACTTCCTAGGTTTGTAAATTTGTGCACACTACTTAACTACTCTTAGGCTCAGTTTACTCATCCATAGGATAAGAATAATAATAATACCTACCTTAGTAGTTGTTGCAATGATCAATAAAGGATTAAACGTAAAATGCTTAGAAGATTGCATGATATGCAAGAAGTATTGTCTATTATTATTAAACTTTAGCATGGCTCTTGATAACTGCTTATGGTTGAGTTTATTTCTTATCCAATCTGAGAATATCTGATTTGTGCTTATTTATATTATAGCTGTAAATATATTTTCTATTCACAGTGTTATTTAAAAATTCATTCCCCCCTTTTTATCTGCTTTCTCTCTATATTTAAAAATTCTCTTTTTTTCTCTCTAGTAGATTGGATGTTTTCATTCTGATTCTTTATTTAATTGGGTACCTTTAAAATAGTTTACATGCATGGTGATTTAACAAAATCTATAATTAATATTTTTACATTCTTAACAATAGTACAAGGCCAATTGAATGCTTTTACTCTGGTTATTCATTGCCCTATATTTGTGCTATTATTGGCCATTATTGACTTTAAGCCTGTGAAATATGTATTATATTAATTTTTTATAGCAAATGCTTTTTCAGGCATATATTTTTGTTTCCCCAAATTTTGCTCATATTGCTCCCTCTGATTTTGATTTCCCACTTAAAAATAGCTTAGAGTATTTAGTATCTAGGAGCTGTCTTAAAAATAGAAAATATCTTTATTTTGCCCTTTAGAATACTTTTAAATTGACAGCCACTTTCTCTTGCTCTTTAATGATATTATTTTATTATCTTTTAGCATTTATTGTAATTTATGAGAAATATATTCTCAGCCTAAATGTTATTCATTTGCAGGTAATCTTTTTTTCTCTAATTAAAAATCTATTTTTGTCTTTGATGTTTTAATTTTCATTTATATATATGAATTTATATATGAGTTAATTTTTGTTTATTATACTTAGGATTAATTATACTTTCTTATTCCAAATATTCATGGCTTTCATATATTTTTTATATCCTCAGCCATAATCTTTGAATATTACATATTCTACTTTCTCTATTCTCTCCTGGAATTTCTACAAGATATATATTTGACTTCCTCAGTCTGTGCTCCAGGTCTCCTAGACTCTTTTTCATATTTTCAATCTCTTTGACTCTTTGTGCTACATTTTGGTAATTTCCTCAGATCTATCTTCTAGTTCAAAAATTATCCCTTTGTTGTGTCTAATCAGCTTTCAACCAACCTAATGAATTTTTAATTTAACTGATTTTTTTTTTTTTTTTGTCCTTTTTGAGACCGGCCGCACCGCGCTCAGCCAGTGAGCCCTGTGAGCGCACTGGTCATCCCTATATAGGATGCGAACCCGCGGCGGGAGCGCTGCTGCGCTCCCAGTGCCGCACTCTCCCGAGTGCGCCACGGGCTCGGCCCAATTTAAGTGATTTTTTAAAATTTCTAGTTCAATGTGGGTGTTTTTCAATTCCAACTGTTCTTTTTTGTTATAGTGTATATATTCTTATTATAGTTTCTAATTTATTTTTTCTATTTAATATTTTAAACCTACTTGCTTTGTGGTATCTTTTAAACTATTTTATTATCAAGGCCTTGGAGCACTACTCTTCCTATTTCGGCTCTGCCAACTTTCCTTCATAGTGAATCATATACTACGTGATTTGTAGTTTTTGAGTGTAAACGTATCTTCAGCTGTGGTTGTTTTTTTAAGGGAGAGTTTCTATGCCCTTGATTTTGGAAGTTTCCAAATTCAGTATTTTCTGTTATCTTTTTAGAGGTACCACACAGGTCTTATTGGTTTGTTACTAGCTTTTGCTCTTATATGTTTTGGGGATGTTTCACAATGGCACAGGTAGCGTAATTCAGATTACAAAACCCCGTATGGTGAAGGACTGGAGATATTATTTCTCATGACACCTTTTTCTTTTGCTTACTTAGGCCTGTAAGTGGAGTTTTTTCAACACTTTCCGTTGTTTCAGGATACCAAGTTTATGCAGCACATTCAGTTTCAGCACCCCACTTGGAATAGCCCAAGGTCATGTCTTAACCTGTTTAAGTATTAAGAATAGAAGCTTTAACAATAATGGTTTATAACAAATATGTCCCTGGCTAACATGATGTCAACTAACACAAGTACAGATCTGTCTTTAAGTTTCTTCTTTTCTGTTGTCTGAGAATTTCTTTCCTTTTTTTAGAGCTCAATCATATATTTTTAAATTCTTTTAAGATATTTTAACCAGCAACTGTGTGTTTATAACTGGATAAGAAGGCAGTTTTTATTAGCTCAATATGCCTTGCATAAAAAACTGTAAAATAAAAGAGTATGCCAAAATTAGAGTTGATAAATAGGTTTCCTGTTGTATGTTATTCTTGATCAATTGGTTGTGGTCATCTACAGTACTGAGCTATGCATGATGTGAAACAAAGTTTAGGAACAAGGGAAAAATGTTGTGGTCAGTTAGTGGTATCTCCATGGGAGTTTGGGGTGGTGAGAGTTAACATGCATGCCTTGTATTAATTCACTATGGGTCAAATAATTTCCAAGTCTTTTATAGCATTATTACAGATATCTTACTGTGTAAGTATATATATATATGTATATGTGAAATGTGGGTGTCTTATAAATGCTGAAATTATGTAGCTATAAAAAAAAAGACCCTCAGTTAGTAGGGAATTACATCAAGTAATGGATTGCATGCATCCCCATGATTTCTCATTTAGCTCTTCTTGTAATGAATGGCAATCATTATATGTCTTTTTTAAATCAAATATTTTCCTCTGGTATAAACCTTCTTTCTTTACTATGCTTACCCTTTCAGATTATTTTCCATCTCATTTCTTTCCCTCATTACTCTTTATTCAATCCTTGTTCATGTCTTACCCCTTACTCCCTTTGAAATCGGAGATTGTCCTATCACTTGTTTTTTAGAAAGTGGACAAGAAAACATTAGTCCTATTTGTCTTCACTGCATTAGTTAGGAAAGTCAACTAATGGATGTCAATGATCAGCTAGCATTTCTGCTGCATTTGAAATAGTTGTCATTAAATAAATGGGACACATCTGGTCAGAATTTTCACTAAGTCTCCAGATTGCTGGCATTGTAATTTTAGGAGGGTTTGAATCTCTCCAGGAGCAGTCTCTTTATATTGATGGAGTTTTCAGCTAGAAGGGGTGAAATTGCCTGTTGTGGTTGGGGTTGGAGCAGTCCTGGTAATCCAGAGGGGTTGACCATCTTTCACTTTAAGTGCAGAAATAGGGTATAATGATTTATTCTTGCTGCAATTGCTGAATCTACAGATAAATGTCATCTACTTTGGCGTGAGAAAAAGATCTTCATTTTGTCCTCTCTGTCTCCAGTTTCTGGGAAAGTCATTGCAGTGTCAGTTCTTATTCTTTCTAGCAAAGCTTGTAGTCGGCCACAGAGCCTCTCAATTATTTTCTCTTAGATTTCAAAGTGTAGAGGCAATGTGAGAAGAGCTAATCACCACCCATGAATGGGTCTCAGGACCAGGTAGACTCTGGACATTACATACATTGGACTTTAAGTAGCATAAAACAGATGCCCCTTTTCTCCCACAATTTTATTTATTGTTCTTACTCAGATAAATAGTTCCAAATAAGAAATCTTTACTATCATAATAGCAATGTTTTAGTAAGGTTATTTATGCTTTTCTTTGTGGATACATGTCAAGATTTTTATTCAAAATTCTATTTATTTTTAGACATTTGCTCTATGAATGCTCGACACTAAAATAAACTCAATTATCTCTAATGTTTAAAATTATGAGAATGTAGACGACATTAAGCAATTTATATATTGACATATTGCTTTGCTTTTGTCTCTTAATAGATCAATAAAATATTGATTTTTTAGCTAAAAAATGTTGAGAACATTCTCTCTATCTGATTTAATTGTACAGTGTCTTCATCTTTACAAATATTACTTAGCCCAGATCTTTTTCTAAACACAAAAAGTAAACAAGGTTATTTTTACATAGATAATAATAATAATAATATTCTAAACAAGAACCATCACATGAAAACCTTTCAAGAAACAAAAAACATTATGATGTGAGCATCCATAAATACTATGGACTGAATACTTGTGTTACCTTCAAATTCATATGCTGAAACCCTACTCACCAATGTGATGGTATTTGGAGGTGGGGGTCTTTGGAAGGTAATTACGCTTAGACGAGATCATGAGGGTGGAGCCTCCATGATGAGATTAATGCTCTTTGGAGAGGAAGAAGAGTCCACTCTCTCTCTTTCTGCCATGTGAGCACACAGCAAGAAGGCAGCCATCTGCAAACCAGAAAGAGGGCCTTCACCAGACATCGAATCTGCCAGCATGAGATCTTGAACACCCCAGCCTCCAGAAATATGAGAAATAAATATTTGTTGTTTAAGCCACCCAGTCTATGGTATTTTGTATGGCACCTCAAACTAAAAAAATAAACAAAAACCAAGGAATTGAAACATATAATCTATCTCTTGTTCAAGGAATTATATAATTCCTTAAACATATCCCACAAGTGAAGCACCAAAACTTGAACCTTCATGGCTTATTTTATCATTTTTAAATATGCCAGCTTTCTTTGCCCTTCTAAAATTTTTTTTTTAATTTGTTAGACTCTCATGGTTTCTTCTAGTGCATTTTACACAAATGTATTATTAGTCAGACCACTGCTGCAAATGAATCAGAAACAACTTCCTGTTTCTCTGTTCATTTCTGAATAATTCTGTACAGAGTACCAGGAAGGGGGTTGTGGCACAGAGTACCCCACACATACTGACATCCTGAATTTCAAAGGGAGTAATAAAACAACTTTTTCCCTTCCTGTGGGTTAAGATTTATTACCTGTATATCATTATCATCCATCATATTATAGGTACATATTGAACACCTGGAAAAATAGCAGTTGCTATGGCAAACCTCTTCATCTGAAGAGTAATACTTGAGTGTATCCTTCATGGCTTGATAGAAAAAGAGGAAATAGATGGGTGAGGATGTGTTGTTTTCCAGTTTAGCATGATATAAAAGCATTTTAGGGCCAACCCTGTGACACACTCAGAGAGTGCGGGGCTGGGAGCACAGTGACGCTCCTGCCACGGGTTCGGATCCTATATAGGAATGGCCGGTGCGCTCACTGGCTGAGCGTGGTGTGGGCGACACCACACCAAGGGTTGTGATCCCCTTACAGGTCACGAAAAAGACAAAAAAAAAAAAAAGCATTTTATATTGAAAAATTGTGTATCTCTTTTTAGTAGTGTCCTGGCTAGCTTTTAATTTCATCAGACTCAGAAAAGGCTGGTGGTTGGCTGATAAAAGTTTAACAATCCTGATTTGTAGCATTTACCAATTTTTGTGATACTCGCACCATGGCCAATGTTAAGTTATCAGTTCGATGCCACTAAATGTGAAGTTTGGAAGAGACACACAAAATTAGCTCTCATAAGCTGGTAAGGGCTGGCTTCGGCACATACCAGAGTAGAACACAAACTTTTAGAGAAGAGAGATTTTCTGTAACCTATTATATGACACTGAGCAAATTATATTATATGTATAATTTGCTACATGGTCCTTACTAAAAATTGGATATTTAAACCTTAAACTTTCTGTATCAGACAAAATATCAATTGCCTTAGTGATTCATAGTTACAGAAGCAAAGACTATTTTGTGGATAAAATTAAGTGCATGGATATTTCCAAACTCTGTTGTTATCCTTCAGTTGTCAATATTACATTAAATCTCTGATTAAAACATCAAGCAAATAACAAAAGAAAGGATTTCACTTTTTCCTACTTTTCCTGTTTCCATCCTTACCCAAAGCAATGCCTAAAAGTCACAAATAATCTATAATCTGAAAAATAAACATTTACAGAATTAATAGTTAAAAAAATCTGCAAAAGTACTTGAAGTAATATTTTAAAATAATTCACTTTCATTGGTAGAAATTAGTATATTTGTTTCCATTTTTGCATGTGTATCTTGTGCAAAGATCTTAAACTATATTTTTTGAGGGCCTACTATGCATACTTTTCAAGACACCAGGACACAAAAGTGAACAAAGCAGACAAAAATCTCTACCCTCTTGTGGGTTATGGTGGGGGGCTCGGGGTAGGCAACAATAAAAAGATGAATAAGCAAAATATATAATACGATAAATAGGGATCATTGCCAGGGAAATAAATTAAAGTAGGGAAGGGAAATACTTGTATTATGAACTTGGGAATAAAATTTTAGATGGGTAGATAGGGAAATTGCAGCAACAGTAAAGAGGAATCACCCTAGGTCTTGACCTTTGCCTTGTCTTAGTCTATGAAGAACTCTACTGACCAACCCACATATCCAAAGTTAGTTCTGAAAAACAGCAGATTTCTAAAGCCCTTGAATAGGCATTTCTTTAGTCTGAGACTACAGAAGAAAGAAAACACATCTAATGATGCATTTGAGATAGAGTCTGCAAGGGGACGTTCTATAATGAGACAGGAGAGAAGTTTCCTTTGTCTTCACTGAGAAAGGCCCAGAGAGGAGAAGGTCAGCAGTAACAAAGGGGAGAAGAAAGCTTATTTTTTGCTAATTTAAAAAATAAAAAAGTTTAAACATGTTGACGATTTTACGTAAAGAACAAATTCAAAATTGCTCTTAAAAGTTGGAACATATTGCCACCAACTGTGAAGTGTATTCTCCATTTTCTGATTAATGAAAAATTCTAAAGATTTCCAGTGTAACTACTATGGAGAATAAGAGAGACAAGGAAGGAAATGAAAGCACATAAAATGGGTGGAAACTTCTAGGCAATATTTTTGTAAAATGTAATGTTTCAGTTCCTCCAAGCCTACTGCTTATATTTTAAAAGTCGTTAAGTTAGAAGTTATTAACTTTATGAAATTGTACTCAATTCTAGCTATATAGTATGCCATGAATAGGCAAAATGCAGCATATATTTCGATGACCATGAGTTCTGTCTTTTAGTTTAAAATGCAAGAACTTTGGTATTACCTATGCATTATGGTAAACGCTGAGGTGGGGGTGAGGTGGGGATTTGGTGAGATTCAAGACAGGACAAGGGAATGAGTTTCATCTTGGCAGTTTAGGGCCTGGGAATTCAGGTCAACTAAATGGTATACACTTGGGGTGACTTATATTTAAATAAATGGAAAATTAGCACCTGAGTGATTCAGAAAGAGTTCAAGCTTTCCTCCTATGCTATCTATGGAGAAGGAGAATCCAATTTGATAACATTTGAGGGAGAGAATTTTACCAAAGTGAAAAAGGCTCTTTTGCTCCCTAAAAAAGAGTTCTTTTACTCCCTAAAAAAGAGTTCTTTTGCAGTGCCTGCTTTCACATTAGACTCCCACTGAAGGTGTTTTCATTATAAAATTTACATTTCTGCTTTTTTTTTTCATTTCACAAGTTTAACTTAAAAGCTCTTCTACAGAATTACTTATATTTTATCTTATTATGCAAGTTCCTAAAATAAAATATACAAATGTTTCTTGGTTTGCATTTGTTTAGTACTGTGGAATACTAGGTATTGTGGATGTGGTAATAGAGAAATGAAAAGCTCCATGAGAGGAAGCTATTGCAGGTACATAGAAATTTGGAAAGATACACTGGTGATACTTGTGAATTATTAATTTAGATTTTTACAGAAAAATACACCATCTGCCATCCAATTGTATGCCCCTCTCTACTAGTTAGAGTATGACCAAGCATATACTGATTTAAAGAAAAGAGAAAAACCAAGATAACCCCTAAGATTCCACATATTGTCAAACCAAAAACTTGCTGCAATTTCTTCATGACACTAATCTTGAATATTTATTCTCAATAAAGTAAGTAAAAAAATCAATAGCTATTTAATTGGTGGAAGCTCTTGGGGTGTTTGTATAAAGTTCATTACTGTTCAGACATTTAATAAGCAAGTGTCCTCTCAGCAGCTCCAAATGGCTTCAGTTCCTATTGAACA
The DNA here is from genome assembly GCF_000696425.1 of Galeopterus variegatus. Lineage (NCBI taxonomy): Eukaryota > Metazoa > Chordata > Mammalia > Dermoptera > Cynocephalidae > Galeopterus > Galeopterus variegatus. Next base: position 375,978 of record NW_007727551.1, read on the forward strand.
CAATTCTCTTTTCAAACCATCGATGTGAAATGATTCTATTGACACTAGCTATTGAAGAAAACCTTTAGTTGAAGCGAACTATGTCCAACATTTATCTCTATTGGTGGACTTTTTTCATTTTATTTATTCTTCTTTCATTTTTTATGTGAGAAGGAAAAAACAAAGTCAGATCAAACACATCTACAGAACAAAGCACTAGAGTTCACACCAATGTGCAGGGATGGGAAGATTTTGCTCTAATTTGCACTGAAAAGCCCCGATGCATTTTCCCATACCCCATAAACAGGCATAACTGTGGATACCTCAGCCAGTTTTGTACAATGCTTAAGAAATGTGTTTCTCACTTGCAGTTTCCATGCTTTTCTGGACATACCTTTTAAACTTCTTTTTTATATATCAGTTTCTTTTCTTTCTTAAAAAATAGAAGGTACATTTACAAATGAGCATGAGTGGAGTAACTTGTTAGATCTGAAGATGGAGCAGTACGTCTTCATTCTTCCAGGCAAGTATTTGAAAAAGGGTCTGTATCTAAATTGCTTGAACTGACTGTTTTTATTCCAAGTTGAGTGATCACACAGGTTGAGTAAAGCACCCAGAAAAGAGCCCTTCTGGACATTGCAGGTTTCTCTTTCCTTTGGCATTTGAAGTCAATGCTAACTACGTATCTACCATCCACTGGTCCTTTAATCAGTGTCCAGCCAGTCCGATGAGAATAGACCCATGATGGAGCCCCAGACCAGGCCATGGCCAGCACCCCTTTGTGCCTCTCACATGGATGGGACATGATTCCACAGGATTAGCCAACAATTATATGCTCTGAACTGATCAATTCAGTCAATTTACTGTGCAAAGTAAATTGATCCTTCAGAACAAAGGGTTCTGTCAGCAGGGAGCTACCTGAGAAAGCAGCATGCCTGTGTAAACAATTCTGTCCTCGTCCCAGTGTGGAGTGGCCCTGCGCCATATGGTGCCACTATGAACTTATTAGCTGACGGATTAACTGATCTCTGCATTTGGGATCCCCAGTTTCCAGCTGTGAGAATGATTGATGGGCTAACTACTGCTCCAGTCTTGGAAGTTATTTCCTCCATTTAACAGAGTCAAGAAGACAGAAAATTGCCCCCTTTGTAAATGCTAATCTCACCACTCCTTCGAACACCCAACATAGCAATTTATTCAAGGCAAAGTCTTAAAATTGGTATAGTGCACATCAAATGCATACTAATTAGCAATTTCTTTTGAAGACTCCATCACTTATTAAGGGTCTCCTTTTCCATATGTTCATCATGCCCCACTTCACCCTTTAATTACAAAACAGCACTTTCAACTAATTGTGAGAAGGTATATTGTGCCCGGAATCTGTATTAAACACTATACCTTCTGATGCCTAATTTAGGGTCACATAGAAGGCAGACAGATAAGCAGGCAAAAACCTCACAACTGTCATCTGCAATTTTAGGCATATTTGGGCTTTGCTCAGGAAGAGCATTTTATCTAAGATAGCAGCTATGGCACTCATCAATGGGCATTACAACAAGCGCCAGGTAGAAAGAATGGGATTAATCCTGGGCTAATAAGTGGGATCTTTTCTAGTTTGGGAGGAACCAACATGAGCCCAACAAATACATGTTAGTATTATTTGCAACTTTGTAATTTCTTCACCTATATATATAAGGACCACATGATTTTATAAGGCTAATAATCTTATTTAAAAATACATACCATAGTTGCACTATAGAAAGGAGACTTTGAAAAATATACCTGAATGATACTTAAAACAAATGCCTCTTCTCTTGTGAAAAGTTGATGTTTTCCTTTATTAAAATTCCAGGCCTTTAAGCCACTGAGGTAACTCTAACCTTGATCCCAATTACATGTCTGTCATTTACAGTCTGTTATTATCAATGTCATTGCAATACTGGATGGTAAAGAACTGATCAGTCCCCTTCTCTCGCCCTTTATTTCCACAGAATTTTCTAGAAAATTTAGTGATAATTCTTCCTTGTTGGTGTTTGTATTCAGACATAGAATTGGTGGGAGTTTAGGACTCAGGTATACTTAGGCTGTAAAATGGGAACTGAAGCAAAGAAAACTTTGGATTCAGGATGGGGAAAGGGCAGGTAGGGAATTCACACTTTGAGAGAAGTTCATTTTTCACAAAACTCTACTGAACCTGATTTTATCAGATAACTGAACCCTACACGTACTCCAAGAAACCAGTCAGATCCATCTATCTTTAAGTGAAGACCACTGTGAGGCAGTCTTCAAAACTGTCCCTAAATTTGCAGCTGATGGATGGAAGAAATGGGAAGAATGTGAATTGTATGTAAAGACTGTTATTTTTCTCTAGAAATTGATTGCAATGACTCTTGAGTAACCTTTTGGTTGTTTGCTGTCTTCAGCCAAATGTCCTTGTTCAAGCAAAAATTACATCTCTATATGCTGGTTATTAATACTTTAATTTCCAGGCCCTCAGCTTTAGAATCACCTTGCTTTAAAGTTGTGCTACAGCAGGTTCCAACCAAGGTTAATCCAGGATTTGGATCCCAGCTTTTTAACTGTGTGACTTTGGGCAGATTTTGACTTATTAAAATCTCAGCTTCCTTATCTGAGACTCATGAGGGGAATCATACCTCACATCAAGCAAAAGTTTGGATTTAATCTGGGAGGCTGATATGCGAGCTGCTGGCATAGCAAGGACAGGGTTGGAGGATAAAAACATTCATTTTCTTTCCCTACCTTTCAGTCACTAACCATTTTGACAATTTGAGTTCATCAATTCTCAGTCCCACAATCACCACTAACTTCCTTCCAAGGGAAAAAAAAGCTGGGTATTTCTCTTCCCCAAGAAGAATATAAAGAAACTGTCATTAAAATGGAAGAAAAATGAAAAAATACCATATTATCTTCTTTCAGGCAATATAAAATGTACTAAACATTAACATAGTGTGGGGGTCAGTCATTTATCTTAAAATGGCTTTCTGAAATTTGGTTGCTTTTTTAAAAAAAATAAACAGTTGGATTTCCATATTGAAATTATGATGTATGCAAAGAGAACTGCTCATGTGAATACTGAAGTTAGAGGATGATAACTATATTTATGAAAAATTGGTGTCAAAGAAAACTTAAGGAAGTCACCTGTATAAACCCAGCAAATAATTGTCAAATAAGAATGATTTCAGCATTTTTTTCTTTTTGGTCTTTTCTGGGTCTAACATTCTTAGGAAGTTTATGTTAAATTGGGGTTATGTGACTCCCCCAAAATCCTCAATTTCACTAGATAGTCACCTTATTTTAACTTTCAGAATCAGACATTAATAAATGCTTTTATTATAGAAGTCTTTACAGTATTTAAAAAATTAGGATGGATATACTTTGTTGGGGTATTAAGATGGTAAACCACAATTTTGTACTTTGAAATAAAATATCCAAATCTTATTTCTGATTACTCGTGCTAATTGAAAGGTTTACTCAAAAAGAGTCTATGGCAGGTAAATGATTTACATTTGGTTGGAAAATAGTCTACTACTTTTCCATCAGATATACCTTTTTCCTCTGCCTTCTCCTCCCCCATTTAGGCAATACTTTTAGGCCAATGTCAACGAGCCTAATTTGCACCTCTGTATTACATTACTCAAGGCTGATCATATGTTTTATAGTGACAAAATTGCCATCATTTTTCAAAAAGTTGCTTCTTCTTTATTGTTTATTTTTTCCCCATGGGAGAAACCATGAGTTATATGGCATTCTGGTTAAAGAACCTCCACCCCCAAGTGTTAGGGGAATTTTTTCCTTGGAAAATCTCTCCACACCCTGACCAATTTTTTAATTTCAAGTAGCTTGAGGGTAAGAACCCTTTTTTATGCATCTGTGTATATCTGGTCTTTGAAAACTAGTAAGTACACAATGAATGTGGTTAAACAAAAGAGATAGTCCTGGTCTATGAAAATCATGGCTATTTGTCCTAACCAATAGGACAAGGGTCCCAAAGAGCATCTCTAATATACACCAGCCTTGCCTTGTACAGTATTCCAAGCTTTGTATTCTGAGTTTTTTTTTTTTTTGTCCTTTTTGAGACCGGATGCACCGCGCTCAGCCAGTGAGCGCTGTGAGCGCATCGGTCATCCCTATATAGGATCTGAACCCGTGGCGGGAGCGCTACTGCGCTCCCAGTGCCGCACTCTCCCGAGTGCGCCACGGGCTCTGCCCTGTATTCTGAGTTTTTAAATTGTGATTTTCAGAGAGGGGAGGCGATGTTCATTCACCTCCCGTCACCTTCTCCAAACATCTACTCAACAAAGATTGAGTTACAGAGGATCACTGATCCAATATGTGCTACTTCACGAACTTTGTATCTGATCATCTGTCACTACAGTTAGGTGTATGTGTGAGTGTGTAGGTGGCAGGAGTGGGGGTGGGTGTGTAGCTAATTAAGTGATGAATCTCTCTCTCTGAAAATTGGCTGAACTTTTCAGTTTGGAAATTTTGTTGATGGGTCTGCATCAATTCATTCAATATTATTGAATGCAACAAAAGCTTTGAGATTAGCTTGCTACCCTCTTTTGTGCGTTCTTAAAAACTACACTTCACATTTCCTGAAGGTTACATTTGAAACAGACATTTAAATCTTAGTTTTGCATATTTTTTTAAAGTGTTTGGACTTTTTAATTTTACAGTTCAAGGGTTGCTAGTGGGGATTGCTTGCCTTCATGACACTAATAATATCTCCATGGTTAAAGGTGGTATATTTTAACTGACATATATATTCACAATATAAAATGTAGAATATCTAAGTCAACGGCAGAAGACTTTCCAGTTTTAAAAACCCTTACAAAATTACATAGTGAATTTTTCTTGAAAGAAGAGAATCAGTTTCACTATTACTTTGTATTTTATAAAAACACACCAATCAACACCTGGGGAAAGGAAGGCAGGCAATGACCATAGAAGAATCAAGGCTTTACCTCATATCTGTCATAATGTAGATAATGCACAAATACACAACCAACAGTGGACCAACAGTATGCTTCCTTCTCAGCCACAAATATGAAAATGCTTTACAAAGTCAACAGTACTGTGAGACTGGCACTATTTTCAAAATAGAAAATAAATGGGCCTTGAGAATAATGAAATTATAAATGTGAATAGTATGTTATATGATATTATAGAATTATGATTGAATGTGATGATGATTTATAGCTCTTAGGAGATGCATGTTGAAGTGTTTGTGGTGAAGGGTTACGATGTCTACAAATTTCAAGTTTTGCAAAATAAATCACACCCACACAGAAGGCATATTTAGTAAGTCTTAAAGAAATGTACAAGGGTGTCCATTGTACTATTCCTCCAAACTTTATGAAGAATTGAAACTTCTAACGATAAAACTTAGAAAAAGAAAAAAAAAGAATAATCCAATCAAAAACGTATCACAGTTTGTCAATACGTACTTTGCCAATGAAAAAGAAGACTACATAAGGAGTAAAACACATATGAGATTCCAGCATTTCGAATTTAGTGAAAAATTTTGAAATTTACTCCTAAAATTTCCCAAATAAATGCAAAGTTGCCCAAGAAAATGATTAGTAATATTAGTAATATTATGATATACTGGGAACTATTTCTGTTTTGGAAAATGGATCATAACCAGCATTTCTAATTAAACATTCTACACGTAGTTTTGTCTTCTTTTTTGAAAGAACATGGCACTTCCTCTCCCCTTTCAAATATTTTTATGACAGTAATCCCCATTCAAATGAATAGAGATATTTTTTCATTCATTTGGATCAAAACCAGTATTGAAACGTTTTTAGACTAATTCTTTTGCACATTTCTTGTAGACTAGAGATTGAGGAAAGAAGCATGAAAATTGTACACTTTTATTTTTTATTCAGAACTGTCTTGAAAGACTTCAAGCACTCTTTTTTCTTTTACATAATGGCAGCTGGACTAACAGCCCATATGCCAAGTTAAAATCTGAATCAATTTGAAATGGCTGAGATTTTAAGCCTCAAAAATTACTGTTTATAATGGAAACTCAGACATAATCGTCCATGATGGAAATTCAGCCATCGGAGTCAGGTGGATGGTGATGCTGCAATAAGGAAATGTAATTAAATTGTCCATATCAGGAAGAGAGTTGACTAATCATTCATGGGGAGCCTTATTGCTATCATTTTTAAATTAATTCTTTCCTTAATCACTTAGGTATTCTATTTTCAGCTATAACTTTGTGCAGATCAAACCTACTTCTGATTTCTCTTAATTACTAATGCTGTAAAGATGTTGCATCTTTTCCAAGCTTCCTTACAACCAACTTTCAAATCAATTTAGGCATCTCAAAAGCATTTCTAAAATACCAGATGCTCTGTCAGCTGCACAGAACAATGCACTAATAATTGTATTTCTGTTTCTTACAGCAGATCAAAGGGAGAGATGAGGTGACATACACCTAAGATATTTAAACTCCAGCTTGAAGGTCAATTGGATCTGCCGACATATGTTGCTGATTTTGTAACATGAAAGCCAGCTAAAAAGAACAGATCAGTGAAATGCATATTCTCCAAATTCTTAATTTCAGCCCTATCCAAAGAATAGTTTGAAAAGATTTGCAGTTTCTTGTTATCAGTCTTATTATAGCTTGGCAAACCTTTAATAACAAGTCTATCAAGAACCCACCAGGGATTTGATTGTAGTCTTAGAGGGCCTGAATTTTTATGTTTATTGAACAATTTTTAATTGGAAGTACCAGGACCTTTGCTGATCAGTTTCCCACATTGCCTCATGAAAAGTGTAGCATGCAGGCTCAGCTTAAAAAGGCAATTGCAGCTAGAGAAAAATAACACTTTTTGTAAGCCGAGAAGAGGGCAGGCAGGCAGCAAGATTCCCCTAGAAGTAGCTTTAGTGTGGATGGGTGTTTGAAGCCATACAGAAAAAGTAAACTAGACTAATCACTACCTTGCACTTGTGTTATGTTTCTATGGCTTAACTCAAAACATTGGCACAAAAAGACAAGACTGCCTCAGCTAAACCAGAATTGTGGGTCAAATCCGCGTCTGTCAACTACATAGCACATTTGCAATGGCACTTTAAAAAAAGAAAGAAAAAATAATATGGCAGCTGTTCGCCCTCTAGTAAAGCTTAAACACCAGTGCCAGATTAATTTTATGATGTTACTCAAATGTCAAAACCTTCAAGGATTCCCCTTTCAGAGTAAAATACCAACTCCTACATTGAGTTTCAAAGCCCTCTCTGATACAACCCCCCTTACACATCCAGTCCTACATGGGCGGCAGGACTCTGGAGCCAAAATATCTGGGTTTCAATTCCAGCTCCATCACTTACCAAGCTGTATTACCTAGCACAATTTACATAACCTCTGTGTGTCTCTGTCTTGTCTGTAAAATGCAGATTAAGAGAGTGCCTATATTTTTGGTATGAAGATTAAATGTGTTAATATATGAATGTTCTTAAAACCATATCTAGTACCTAGGAATAAGCACTATAAATGCTTAATTAAGTAAACGATGTCTCACTATGCTACAGTGCATTATGTTCCTTCCTCTCTTTGACTCTTCACTCAGTCTTCCGCCCACTTAAAATTCTTTACAAGGACAGAAATGGAAGTAGTCAGGAAACAGAAGGCTAGCTAGCATAGAAATCACTGGAGCTGAGAGTAGCCTGTCCTCCCACAGTGGCCCACTCAGAATTCCCCCAGTCCTTTTCAATCTCTACACCTTTGCTTATTTGGCTCTCTTTTTCTGGTGTGCCTTTCCCTATCCTAGTTACTCAAAACCTATTCAGTCTTTCAAAGTCAAGATGGAATTCCCTATGATGTCTTTCTAGAATGTCTAGGGCTTACTCATTTTTTTAAAAAAGTGAACTATATTGCTTATTGATTTGCTATTTGGGGGTCCTTAATTACACACTGATTTGCATTGCAAGTTAATATTTGTTTGGATATTGGTCTTGTTTCCCCAAGTAGATGGTTAGCTTATTTGTTTTTGTTTGTTTGTTTATTTTTTAATTTTTAAAAAAACCTGAAACGTGATTGTACATATCTGTGGGGTACTGCATTGAGAACAGGGGAAGGTACTTGTTTTATATCTCCTGTGGAACCGAACCTAAAGTACGTGCTTAATAAAGTCTGAGTAGAACTTAATAAAGTTAATTAATGTCTTCTCTTTCAATCTTCTCTGTAATACTAGTCACAGCAACTAAAATGAAAATGTTTCAAAAAAGGGCAATAAAATATTGAAAAATATCAAGGATGAGAAAGTAAAACTGTAACTATCAAAGTCAAGGTAGATTTTGATGGGCTGAATTGAAAAAGATGGTTCTTCAATTGAATCATCTTCCAATTTATTTCACATATTTAAAATATATTTGCAAATCATAGTTATTCTTTATGTATAATTTGTAACAATGAATATGCTAATAAACAATCAAAAAATAAAAATAGAATTAAATTAAATTTAAAAAATAAATAAAATATATTTGCAAGTGAGGAAACTGGACACAAAGAATCTGGCATTAATCTGTCTATGCTCATTGTGGGTGTCTTTGTGTCCAGTGCAGTTTTATCCACCACAATATGGATTAAGTTGAGAAAAAGATTATCCAGAGTGGTTTAGCCTCCAGATTTGTTAGTCTAGGTGGAATTAGAAATTTGATGCACAAGTAGATTGTTCTCCAGTTTCTGTGATTAACTGCTCTTAGAAAACTCTGAAACTTAGCATTTTAGACATATTAGGCCTCTAGCCTTTGACTAAAAAAAAAAAAAAAAAAGTAATCTCATTCTTGAATTTTGATGCCAGGCTAATTGGCATATATTCTTATTTCTTGGCTCCTCACAGTTCATGCCAATTATGCCAAATTTATAAATGTATCCAAATCTTATTTGTTGTCCAATAGTTATCCTTAGCTAACTTGCCAACTTCTCAGTGGGTATTTATCTAAAATAAATTGAAACATATCCAGTGTCATTTTGATGCCAGTAGGGCTATATAGCAAAAACTAATCTTTGGTGACTATATCTCTAGGCAGTTTGCCTCTCTTCATATCCATGGGTCCCACATCCATTTGACTCAACCAACTGTTAACTGAAAATATTTTTTAAAATAAAATAAAATACAACAACAATAAAAATAATATGAAATTCACAAAGCAAAAGCTTTTAAAAATATCAGAAGTATGGTACTTAACAGACATACAAAAATATGGCCACTCTCTTTTCTTCAGCAATTTTTTACCTCAGTGAGCAAGGCCTTAATATTCCATCTTTGCTCACCTCTATTCCACTAGTATAACTTTTTGTTGTTCATTATAATTCAGTACCATTATTGGTAAGCAAACACAGATGTCTCAAAATGTTCACAAACACTGTAAATTGCTGTAAGATTGGTTCAGTGCATTATACCCTACTTTACCTTCACTCTATTCTCCAGTAAAATGAGGTAAAGCAAAGTCATACTATGTGATAGTGAACCTATCCTCTAAGTAGAATCAAACAAACAGCAATGTGCAAGGCTTATTTAGTGGACAGGAAGTGACTAGAGCAGAGATTTCATGAAAAGAATGGAAACAATAATGTTATAAAGGGAGATTTAGGCCTATCATAGAGCTATGTTTCACTTTTTAAAAAAAATAATGTGAAGATATATTGACCAAAATGACTGAAGTGGGTTGAAAAAAGAATGATCTCCAAGAATAATAGAAAGTAATTCCATTGTTCCCACTTCGCGGAGGTTTTTCTCCCACATGGTTCCTTCAGTTGATGCTGGAGTAGAGGGTCTGGGGAGCTCCGATAGCTGGACTCAGACCACTCCATCCTCTTACCAGGTTCTTGACTGTGCCAAGATCACAGTGGAAAGTGAGAACGGGTTTAATGTAACAAATAAGATACAGATTTCACAGAGAAAGGGCGGCCTGGATCCAGAGACTGAGTAAGGCCCACACCAAGTCTAACTCAAAAGTAAGAAATACACACTTAAAGTTTAATATAGAATGCAGGCTGGCTCAAGAGAGTGAGCAGCCACCTGTTAAAAAAAAGTGACACAAGAAGAAAGAAAGATACACTTCACAGGCAAAGTGCAGGCTGGCCTCAAAGCCCCACCCTCTGCCAGGATTTCACTTTTATAGTTTCACTATCTAATACAAATTCATGCTATCTAATGAATATTCAACAGAGGGGGTCATTCCAGTTATTTAATCTAGTCTTGCACCACCTCACTTGGTTTCCTTTTAGGGTCATTGGTCAAATCCTATCACATGCACTGAACATATTAAAAATATTCTGTGTTCTTTGGTGCCTCCAGTGGAAGGCCAGTCCATGGATAAGCTCCCTTCCACTGAGCATGCTCAGTCACTGGGATTATATAAGCCTGTATGAATTCCTCTAAGCATGCGTAGCCACTGGATTTGCATAAGCCCACCCCTTGTGGTCTCAATCTCCCCTGTTGGTACCAAAAATAGGTCTAATGAGCAATAGTAACTCTCCTCTAGGGGAGGACCTAGATGAGGGACCTGAGACCTTGGAGTGTGTCTTGAAACCCAGAGGTGTGTCCCGAAACACAAATCTGTGGAAACTGAGCATCTCCTATCTCATAGTGTCCTTGGCTTCTTGTATCCAACGTCTACAACAAAAATGCTAAAAAGTAAAGGATGTAACTTAGAAACTGATAAAATTTTATCTGATAAATGTCTCATTCACAGCAGGACCCAGAGGACACATAAAGGGCACTCACTGATACAGGAATGACTGACTAATCACTGTCAGCTGTACTCATGGCCAGATGAGCCATAATTCCCATGTTTGAGCAAGAGTACAAATTTAGGTTACTGTATTACATCACACCTAGTTACAGAAACCTTTTCAGGCTATTTTTGTGTCTTGGGCATTTCTGCAAATTTAGAGGCCCATTTAAGAGGACAAGATGATTTTATGGTGTTTTTATGCCAACGTGGAGTGGAGTTTTCAATGAACTCCTGAAAGAATGTTTGATTAACTCTATGTGAGGTATCAGAGACAAATACTTGGCTCCAAAGGGATCTTTGAAACTCTTCCTTTTTCTTTTGCATCCATAGCCTTTTGGTAGTCAATCACATTTATGAAGTTATTCCAATGTTTGGGGACCCAGCCAAAGAATTTCCAAAAGCATAGAGCTATAATTGGCAACATGGTAGGCAGAATAAAGGTCCAGTACGAAGATAACCATATTGTAATCCTTCGGACCTGTGAATCTATTATGTTACAGGGCAAATAGGACTTTGTTCATGCGGTTAAATTAAGGATCTTGAGATGGGGAATTTAATCTGGATTATCTGTGTGGAACTAAGCTAACCACATAAATCTTTAAAAGTGGAGAAACTTTCCTGCCTGTGATGACAGAAGGAGATGCAATAATGAAAGTAAGGTCCAACAGATACTGTATTGATGGCTTTGAAATTGGAGGAAGGGGACCTTGAGACAAGGAATATGGGCAGCCTTTAGAAGCTGTAAAAGCCAAGGAAACTGACTTTACTCTGGAGCTCACAGAGGGGAATGCAGCTTTACCTACAACCTTGATTTCAGCCTAGTGAGACCTGTGTCAGACTTCAACCTACAGACTGTAAGATAATAAATTTATGTTGTTTTTGGTGCCACGAAGTTTGTGGTAATTTGTTACAGCAGCTATAGAAAAGTAACAGGAGTTTGTATGGCCATTTGTCTTCAATGGGGAGTGATAAGAACTAAAAAATACAGATCCTTCTCAAAGCATTCACTAACAAATATTCAGCAAAGAGCCTAGACTCTCTCTCTTTTTGAACTGCCCAATTACTATGTAATGCAATTTTACTATCCGTCCCTTGATTAGGCTGGTTATTACATAATTTTGTTTTGAAAAACAACTTCCTTGAAATGTAATTCACATATGATTCACTCATTTAAAGTGTACAACTCAATGTTTTTAATGTATTCACAGGGTTACACAACCATTACAATAATCGAATTTTACATTTTCAAGCTCCTTAAAGAAATTCCATACCCTTTAGCAGTTAATCCCCATTCCCTCGCCCAGAACCCTGAACAATCACTAATTTACCTTCTGTCTCTATACATTTTCTTACTCTGAACATTTCCTGTAAGTGAAATGCTACAGTGTGTGGCCTTTTGTGTTTGTCTTTTTTAACTTAACATAATGTTTTCAAGGTCCAGCCATGTTGCAGCGTGTTTTAGTACTTCATTTCTTTTGATTACTAAATATTATTTCATTGTATGGATACGCCATATTTTGTTGGTTCATTTAACAGTTGACGGAAATTGGGGTTGTTTCCACCTTTTAGTTATATTTTTTAGTTATTTAGCTGTGATACAAACATTTGTGTACAATTTATTGCGTAATCATATGTTTTATTCATCTTGGGTATACACTTAACAAGTAGAATTGCTGGATCATATGAAAACTCTATATCTAATGTTTTGAGGAACTACCAAATTTTTCCTAAGTGGCTGAACCCTTTTGAATTTCCACCATAATGCACAAGCCTTCCAATTTTTCCACATCCTCATTAAAACATTTTATTATCTGTCTTTTTAATCACAGCCATCCCAGTGGGTGTGAAGTTGTATTTCATCATGGTTTTTACTCTCATATCCATAATAACTAATGATGTTGAGCATCTTCATGTGCTCATTGACCATTTACATACTTTCTTTGGAGAAATGTCTATTAAAATCCTTCGCCTGTTTCTAAACTGGGTTGTCTTTTTATTATTTAATTAAAAGAGATTTTAAAAACATATTCTAGGTAAAAGTTCATTATCAGAAATATTATTTGCAAATATTTCCCCCCATTCTCTGGGGTTGTCTTTTTATTTTCTTAATATATCTTCTGGACCACAAAGTTGATGTTGATGTTATCCCATTTATCTATTTTTTCATTTGTTGCTTGTGCTTTTGGTGTCATATCTAAGAAATTATCCCATAATACATGGTCATGAAGATTTACTCCTATGTTTTCTTCTAAGAGTTTTGTAGTTTAACTATCACATTTGGGTCTTTAATCCGTTTTAATTTTTGTGTCCCATCACTGTTTATTGAAAATACTATTTTTTTCTCATTGAATTTTCATAGCACCCTTGTCAAAAATCAGTTGCCCATAAATGTGAGTTTCTTTCTAGACACTCAAGTTTACTCCATTTATTTATGTGTTTATCTGTATCCATTACCATCATGCCTTGAATACTGTATGTCAGTAGTAAGTTTTGAAGTCAGGACATGTGAGTTCACCAACTGTGTTCTTTTCCATTTTTTTTTTTTTTTTTTTTTTGCTATTCTAGGTCCCCTGAATTCCATATAAATTTTAAGATTAGTTTGCCAATTTCTGAAAAATCAGCTGGATTTCAGTAAGGATTGCATCAAATTGGGGCAGTATTGATATCCTAATAATATTAAATTTTTGACCCATGGGACATCTTACTGGTAATTAGAATGTCTTAATTTCTTTCAACAATGTTTTATAGCTTTCATTTTGTAAGTTCTTCACTTACTTTGTTAAATTTATACCTACATACTTAATTTTTTTGATGATATTGTAAGTGGAATTGTTTTCTTAATTTTAGTCTCAAAATGTTTATTGCAAATGTTGAAAAATACATATTGATTTTGCATCCTGCCATCATGCTAAATTTGTTCGCATGGTATATATTTTTCCATCTTTTACTTCTGATTTATTTGTATCATTAAACCTAGAGTGTGTCTGTGTGTGGTTTAGGGAATGCTTTCAAGTCTGCCCCATGTTTTGCTCTTATTTACTCCTGAGTGCGCACAGATTTCCTGACTTCCAGAGCTGAGCATGATTCTAGGAGGACTCTTCTTGGCTGTGTCCTTTCCTGGTTTTCCCTATTCAACTTCTAGCTGCTCTATCATCTTGCTTGTGTCAGAGATACCAGCCTTCCTTAACTGTTCTCCACCAAGATCACCACTGTTTTTGACAACATTCTTAGATACAGAATTCTCTATTTTTTGTTACAAGTAAAGTCAGCACCCTCAGACCGAACTGCAGAACTCTTCATTATTATAGCTTGCCTTTCCTGCTGAGCAGAACCTCTGCAACACTATCACTGCTCCAGAGCTGGGAGCAGAAGTGCAGAGTGATACCCCACTGTGTAAGTGGGCAGTGGCCAGGGGAGTGGCCACCTGGGATAGAGTTTACACCCTAGCAGTAAGGGCTGAGTGGGAGAAGGAAGGTCGGTCTTCCCTACCATGTTTACATGCACTAGAGCTTCTGTGATATGGGATTAGGGATATAAGAAATGGCAATTTGCATCTCTAGGGTTAAACCATAGCCCCAGACTGAAAGCTAAAAGGAGAGAAAACTCCTGTCTTCTTGACTGCACATGCCCAGTGTAGGCTTCCTTAACATAGAGCTTGGGATGAGATGGTAATTAAAAGAATCATGGCCCAGATGTCATGGACTCTTGCTATTCTTAATGAGATTACTAGGTTTTCTTTAATAAATGTTTCTCCACTTGTGGTATGCCTTTAGGACAATTTCCAGAGACTTCAAATAATTTAATGGTTTGCTTTCTAATTTTTACCTGTTAAATTGTTTTTTGTGTGTGTGTGTGTGCGTGCGTGTGGAGGAAGTCTGCACAGCTTCTTAGTTTGTCATTCTAAAACTTCCATCTCTTATTATTTTCTTAAAATACCAGTTTGCTGGTGAATGTGGCAAGCTGTTGGCTGGCCTGTCCAATACCTACTCATTGCTCCCTTTATCTTGGCTACCTTCAAATGAGGTGCCCGAGTGAGAGAAGTCTAGTGAGATGGTGACAGAAGTCTGTTTGGTGAGAGGTTCCTGCTATAGCTTCAGCCTTTCATTTGTCCCTTTGCCCTCTTTCTACTCTTTACATCCTGTAGCACCTTGAAGGGCAGAGTCACGTTACAACCATGAGTTGAGTGGCACAAAAACAAGGAGCTAAGGAAGGCAGAGCAGAAGGACAGAGAGAAATTGGAATACTGTTGACAGTGTTAAATCACTGTTGAGTAGCCACTCCAGCCTGGCACTGTCCACTTTTGGCCTTCTTTTTATTTAAGAAGAATAAACTTTTTTTAAAATTTAAGTCACAATAGTAGGATTTTCTGTTGTTTGTGAGGGAACGTATTCTAGACTGTAGTGAATGCCAACATCCAAAGGTATTCATTACTCTCTTTGATTCAAATATTGACGATGAGGTTTATGAAACACTTATCTCAATTAAACTCAATCCTACCCTTAATATTGTGGAATCAAGGGTTTTGAGGATCAGGGCTTAGTGCCAGACCCACTTAGTGAGGCAGGGCATATACTTTCTAGACCTATTTTGGCATATAGAACATAGTACCCAAAGATTATAAGAACAAAACATAGTGAGAAGGCTAGGCAAGTAGTGAAGTCAAATTTAAAGTGTGGTATACCTCTATAGGAAACAATACATTGTTGACAGGAATCAACCCAGCAGGGAGAAGGCCAGAGATAAAGGAAATTAATATTTACTGAATCATTAAATTAGGCACTAAATCTCATTTTATCCTTATAACTACTTATAAATATCCTTATGCCTATTTTACATGGGAAAAAATAAGGCTTAGGGAAGATAATATATTTATTCAAATTCACAAAGTTACCAAATACTAGAATGGCATTAACAGGTCCGTTTGTGTGCGGAGCCCATG
Source organism: Galeopterus variegatus (assembly GCF_000696425.1). Taxonomy (NCBI): domain Eukaryota; kingdom Metazoa; phylum Chordata; class Mammalia; order Dermoptera; family Cynocephalidae; genus Galeopterus; species Galeopterus variegatus. The sequence goes on from NW_007727551.1 coordinate 391,669, forward strand.
ATTAGCTCCAAGGCTACCCTAAGCTGCCTTGTTAGCACCAAAAAAGAGGCCAATTGTTAACACTAAAAAAGTTTTTCGGTACTTATTATGTCTCTAGTCATTGTTGGATGTTATTGGTATTGTTGGATTAAGTTCAAGGTTCAGGGAAAGAAACTGGCAAGGTTAAAATAGACCCACTCCCAGGGACCGTGCTTCTAGGCAGGTTATAGAAAAGGGACTCAGACACTGAAGCCAAGCAGACTTATAGCCCACATTGTATTAGATGCACATTGTCAGACAAAATAATTGGTTAGAATCAACTAGTATTTTAAGCATTTTCTTTGTGCTCAGTACCATTCAAGACACTAGAGATGTAACAATGCACAAGTCACTCTCTCTGTGTTCTCAAGGAGTTCTTAGTCTAATAGGAACTCAGGAAAGTTGACAAGGAATTGCAATATTGTGTAATATCTCTTTGGAGAAGATAAAGGTAGAGATAGGATGTTAGGATAGGACATGGGAGTATCTAACACAGTCATAGAAAGTCAGTGAAGGCTTCCTAGATGAGGTGAGGTTTAAGCTGCAAATGGAAAGATATGTTGGGACCAGACAGTTTGGGAGAAGTAGCGGGGCATTTAGGCAGGGTGAAAATTAAGTGCAAAGGTCCTGAGAAAAGGTAACATGGTATGTTAAGGAAGATGAAAGTGACTGAGTTGCACTGAAGCCAAATGTATGAGGGTGGAGAGGTGAGAGATGAGACTATAAAGTAAGCAGCTGCTATAGAAAGCACGTTTGTCATGTTAAGGCATTTACTGAGCCCAGCAGCTACCAAGGTGAGCCAAGACCAGACCCTTGCAGCACTGGGGCCCAGCTTAAGGCCCTGGGGGGAAGGTAAGTGCACATAGCCCAGTAGGTGCCAAGGTGAGCTGAGACTTGCACAGCACCAGGGGCTCAGTCTAAAGTCATGGAAAGCTAGAACAGGAGCCAAGTTCATGTAACATAGTGATGGAGTTTGGATGTGTTGTCCCTTCTAAAACTCATGTGGAAATTTGATCCCCAATGTGGCAGTGTTGGAAACTGATTGAGTCATGACAGTGGATCCGTCATGAATGGATTCATGCTCTCCCTGGGGGAGGGAGGACTAATGAGCGAGTTCTCACTATTAGTTCCCATGTGAATTTGTTGTTTAAAAGACCCTGGAACCTCCTCTCTCTCTTGCTTCCTCTTTTCATGTGATCTGCTTGTACCTGCTGGCTGCTGCCCCTTTCTGCCATGAGTAGAAGCAGCCTGAGGCCCATGCCAGATAAAACTGTCCCAGAATTGTAATCCAAATAAACCTCTGTTCTTTATAAACAACTCAGTTTCAGGTATTCTGTTACAAGCAACACAAACAGACTAAAACAAAATTGCTACCAGGAGTGGGGTGTTGCTTATAACATATACTTGAAAATGTGGAAATAGCTTTGGAACTGGGTGTTAGGCAAGTCTTGGAGGAGTTTGGAGGACTCAGAAGAAGACAAAGAGACAAGGGAATGTTTGGAATGTCTTAGAGATTGGTTATGTGGTGGCAAGCAGAATGCTGATAGAAATATGGACTGTAAAGACCCTTTTAAGGAGGTCTCAGATAGAAATAAGAAGGAGTTTATCAGAAACTGGGGCAAAGAGCACCCTTGCTGTGAACTGGCAAGAAACTTGGCTGCATTGTGTCCATGCCCTTGGACTTTGCGGAAGGTGGGACTTAAGAACTGTGAACCAGAGCATTTGGCCAAAGAAATTTCTAAGCAGCAAAGCATTAAGGAAACTGTATGGTTGCTTTTAAGAGCCTATTCTGAGTTATGGTGGCAAAATCATGAGGTAAAGCCAGAATTTAAAAGGGAAGCAGAGCATAAAGATTTGGAAAATTTGCAGCCTGGCCATGCAGTAAAGAGTGGAGAGCCAGAGAAAAATGCAAGTGTGAAGCAGAAAAACTGGTTGCTAAAGACTTTATCTTGGCAGTGAGGCAGCCAGATGCTAATAGTGGAGACAATGAGAGAAAAGCCCTGCAGGCATTTGAGAAGTCTGTAAGGGTGCCCCACCCATCACAGACCCTGAGGCCTGGAAGGATGGAATTGTCCAGGAGGACAGACATGCGGTGCAGCTGTGCTTAGGAACCTGCTCCCTGCATCCGAGCTGCTCCAGCTGGAATGGCTCCAAGTGTGGTTCATGCAGCAGCCCTGGAAAGTAAAAGCCTGAAACCTCAGTGGTGTTCATGTTGTGTTAAGTCTGCAGGCTGGCAGGATGTGAGAGCAATGGAGGTGTGGTAGGCTCCACCCAGATTTCAGAGGATGCATGGAAAAGCCTGGAAGCCCAGGCAGAGAACTGCCTCAGGGGCAGAGCCACCACAGAGGCCATCTACTAGAGCAATGCCGAGCAGAAAAGTGGGGGCAGAGCCCCTACAGAGAGCCTCCGCCAAGGAAATGTCTAGTAGAGGCAAGGCAGCAGGGCTGCCACCAGGACCCTGGAACTGCAGAGCCACTGGTAATGTGCAACACCAGCCTGGAAAGGCTGCAGGCACCAGTGCAGCCCAATGGGCTGTGCCTGGCAGAGCTATGGGAATGAGTCTGCCTGAGGCTTTGGGGGCCCAGATGCCCAATTGTGCCCAGGATACAGGACTTGGAATCAAAGAAGGTTATTTTGGAGCTTTAAGACATAATGCCTGCCCTGCTAGGTTTCGGACTTGTTTGGGGCCTGTTTCTCCTTTCTTCTGGCCTATTCCTCCCTTTTGGAATGGGAACATGTACCCAATGTCTGTTCCACCATTGTATCTTGGAAGTAGATAAATTTGGTTTTGTTTTTACAGGTTCACAGCTGGAAGGACTTTTGCTTTTGGTCTCAGAGGAGAGACTCTCTCACTGCTCTCTCTGCTTCCACCATCTTGGAATGGGAGACCCTTGGGTCACTTTCACCACCACCAGATGGACTTTGGACATCCATACTTAGAAACTGTAAGCAATAAATTTCATTTTCTTTATAAATCACCCAGTTCCATGTACTTAGTTATAAGCAACATAAACGGACTAATCCACATAGATACCACCACACCTTCTGTCACCACAATGACAGTTCACCACCACAATAGCAGCCAGGGCCACTCTACAGGCAACCTGGCCACTCACTTGACTATACTGATATAAGAAGAGTCACCAGCAGAGCCTGCAAATAGAGGAGGAAGTCTTTATCCTCATAGCCAACCCCAGAGTAACAGAAGAAGCAAATCCTCTACCAGATGACCAAACATCAACAAAAAATACTAGAACAACAAACAATCAAGAAGATATGATACCACCAAAGGAATACAATAAAGCTCAAGTTCCAGACCCCATAGAACAGAGAATCCGTGAAATGTCTGAAAAAGAATTCTAAGCAATGATCTTAAGAAACCTTGAAGAAATAAAAGAAGACTCAGTTAGAGAACACATGGAAACAAGAAAAAATATGAAGGAGGAAATTTACAGAGATTAATACCTTAAAAAAAGAACGTAGCAGAACTTGTAGAAATGAAAGATTCACTCATTGCAATAAAAAACACAACAGAAAACTTAAGCAGCAGGCTAGAGCAAGTAGAAGAATTTCAGATCTTGAAGAAGGTCTTTTTGAAATAACACAGGCAGACAAAATGAAGGAAAAGAGAATTGAAAATAATGAGGAAAATCGAAGACAGGTAGCAGACAACCTCAAGAACTCTAAAATCCAAATTGTGGGTATTTCCAGAAGGAGAGAAGAAAGGAAAAGGTATAGAAAACCTATTCAAGGAAATAATAACAGAAAACTTCCCAGGGGTAGGGAGAGATGCAGACCTTCAGATCCAGTAAGCTCAAAGGTCCCCAAACAGATTCAATCCGAAAAGATCCTCTCCAAAACACATTATGGTCAAATTTGCAAAGCTCAAAGACAAAGAGAGAATTCTAAAAGCAGCAAGAGAAAAGCATCAAGTCACCTATAAGGGAACCCTTATCAGACTATCAGCAGACTTCTAAACTGAAGCCCTATAGGCCAGAAGAAAGTGGAATGATATATTCAAAACACTAAAAGAAAAAAATTGCCAGCCAAGAATTCTTTACCCAGCAAGGCTGTTCTTCAGAAATGAGGGAAAAATAGTGTATTTTCCAGACAAACAAAAATTGTGGAGTTCACCACCACATAACCGGCCCTGCAAGAAATTTTCAAAGGAGTCCTGCATCTGGAATCTGAATAATGAATGTCACTACCATGAATACACAAGAAAGAGCAAAACCTGCTGTTAAAACAAAAATGCCAGTGAGAAAGAGCAAGAAGCTAGATCATGTGTCCTCAAATATCCAACTAATATTGAAGAAGAGAAATAAAAGGGGAAGTAAGGATCAAAAGATATTTAAAACGTCTAAACAAAAAGCAATTAAATGACAGGAATTAAATAATATCTGTCAATAACCACCCTAAATGTGAATGAATTAAACTCCCCATTCAAAAGGCACAGATTGACTGATTAGATTAAAAGTTCAGACCCAAGTATATTCTGTCTTCAAGAGACCAATCTCACATCTAGAGATACACACAGACTACAAGTGAAGGGATGGAAAAAGATATACCACGCAAATGGAAACCAAAAGTGGGCAGGATTAGATATTCTTACATCAGATAAAATAGACTTTAAACCAAAAAACATAAAAGGAGACAAAGAAGGCCACTATATAATGATTAAAGGATCTATCCAGCTAGAAGACATAAAAATCATAAGTATATATGCACCCAATTCTGGAGCACCCAGATATATAAAGCAAACACTCTTAGACCTAAAGAAATACATAGTCCCTAATATATTACTAGTGGGTGACCTGAGCACCCCTCTCTCAGTATGGGACAGATCTTCCAAGCAACAAATCAACAAAGAGACACAGGATTTAAACTACATATTAGACCAACTGGACCTGGCAGATATATACAGAACATTTCAGCCAACAACTAAAGGATATACTTCCTTCTCTTCAGCACATGGATCATTCTCCAGGATAGATCACATATTAGGTCACAAATCTAGTCTCAGCAAATTTTTTAAAATTGAAATCATTCCAAGTATCTTTTCAGACCATAATGGACTAAAACTGGAAATCAATAACAAGCAAAACCCTGGAAACTATACAAATACATGGAAACTAAACAATAGGCTCCTGAATGGCCTATGCATCCAAGAAGAAATTAAACAGGAAATCAAAACAAGTTTAGTTTCTTGAAACTAATGAAAATAAAGATACGTCATACCAAAATGTGTGGGATACTGCAAAAGCAGTACTAAGAGGCACATTTATTGCAATAAATGCTTACATCAAAAGAATGGAAAGACTCATCAAATCGAAGGTATACCTGTTCCCCAATGTTCATTGCAGCACTCTTTACAATAGCCAAGAGTTGGAACCAGCCCAAATGTCCATCATCGGATGAGTGAATACGGAAAATGTGGTACATCTACACAAAGGAATACTACTCAGCTATAAAAA
>NW_007727551.1:398160-399110 GCF_000696425.1 Galeopterus variegatus
AGAAATACCACATGTTCTCACTTATTGGTGGGAGCTAAAAATTAATAAATAAATTCACACACACACCGACACACACACACACACAAAAAAACGCGGGTGGGGGGGAGAAGATATAACAACTACAATTACTTGAAGTTGATACGAGAAGCAAACAGAAAGGACATTGTTGGGTGGGAGGGAGGAGAGGGAAGAGGGAGGGAGGTTTTGGTAAGGGGCAACAATAATCAACCACAATGTATATCGACAAAATAAAATTTAAAAAAAATGACAAAGTATGCTAAGAAAAAAGAAAAAAAAAAAAGAATGGAAAGACTTCAAATAAATGACCTAACACTATGCCTTAAAGAACTTGAAAAACAACAACAATCCAATCCTAAAGGTAGTAGATGGAAAGAAATAATTAAGGTCAGAGCAGAACTAAATGAAATAGAGACCCCCCAAAATGATACAAAGCATCAATGGAACAAGAAGTTGGTTTTTCAAGAAGATAAATTAAATAGACAAACCATTAGCTAGGTTAATTAAAAAAAGAGAGAGAGAAGACCCAAATAACACAAATCAGAAATGAAAAAGGAGACATTACAACTGATACCATAGAAATACAAAGAATCATTAGAAACTTATAAACAAATGTATGACAACAAATATGAAAACCTGGAAGATATGGATAAGTGTCTGAACACACACAAACTACCCAGTCTGAACCAAGAAGAAGTAGAAAACCTGAACAGACCATTAACAAGCAATGAGATTGAAGTAGTAATCAGCATCTTCCAACAAAGAAAAGCCCAGGTCCAGACGGCTAACAGCTGAATTCTACCTAACTTTTAAAGGGGAATTAATACCAATTTTCCTCAAACTATTCCAAAAAATTGAAGCAGAAGCCATCCTCCCAAACTCATTCTATGAGGCCAACATAACTCTGATACCAAAACCAGAAAAAGACACAA
>NW_007727551.1:400190-401637 GCF_000696425.1 Galeopterus variegatus
TATTGAATGAAATTAAAGAAGACACAAAATGATGGAAAAACATTCCACACTCATGGATTGGAAGAATTAACATTGTGAAAATGTCTATACTACCAGAAGTAATCTACAGATTCAATGCAATCCCTATCAAAATACCAACGACATTCTTCACAGAAAGGAAAAAAAACAACCTCAACATTCATATGGAGCAAAAAAAGACCCCAAATAGCCAAAGCAATCATGAGCAAAAAACGTAAAGCCAGAGGCATAACACTACCCAATTTCAAATTATACTATAAAGCTGTAGTAATCAAAACAGCATGGTACTGGCATAAAAATAGGCACTCAAACCAGTGGAGCAAAATAGAGAACCCAGAAATCACCCCTCAGGCTTGCAGCCATCTGGTATTTGACAAAGGGAAAAACATACATTGGGGAATAGACTGCCTCTTCAGTACATGGTGCTGGGAAACTTGGATATCCATATGTAGAAGAATGAAACTAGACATGCACCTCTCACCATATACTAAAATCAACTCAAAATGGATTAAAGACTTAAGTATAAGACCTGAAACTCTAAAACTACTAAGGGAAAATATAGGTGAAACACTTCAGAAACTAGGTCTGGGCACAGACTTTATGAACATGAGTCCAAAAGCACAAACAACAAAAGAAAAAATAAAGAAATGGGACTATATCGAAGTAAAAAGCTTCTGTACAGCAAAGGGAACAATCAACAGAGTGAAACAACAATGTACAGAGTGAGAGAAAATTTTTGCTAACTATGCATCCAACAAGGGATTAATATCCATAATATACAAGGAACTCAAGCAATTTCACAGTAAAAAACAAACAAATAACCCAATTAAAAAATGGGCAAAGGAACTGAATAGCCACTTTTCAAAGGAAGACATACAAATAGCCAATAGGTACATGAAAAAAATGCTCAACATTGGGGAGAATAGACAGTCCCCAGTGTCACTCTCTCTCACAAATCAACCAATTTACAACTATAAAAATGTAACAACAACCAAGCTGGGGCCACTGGAGCTCAGGGGAAGAGGAGGAGAGACCTATGGAGTCCATTAAGGGGGAGAAACCACAATGAGAGAAAGACAAAACTGCTTGGAGCATTTTGGGCTGTATCAGCTTTAAGGCTGGAACTGCTGAGTGCATAGAGCAGGAGCCAGCAGAAGCCACAGTTGTGCCCTTCAGATGGAGTTGCTTGGAGGTGGCAGGGGAAAAGAGGGCCTTGGTGGACTCCAGGACAGCAAGACCACTAATAGGTTTCCTGTGGACCCATGCAGGAGCAAGGAGCCAGAACAGCTAAAGAAGGGGAGCCATTCAGAGGCCAGTGAGTCATCACAAGGGACTGGTGCAGGGCCTGTCCCATGGGAACTATTTGGAGCATGGGCGGTGGGGGAGACAGGCCCACCAGGACACAGCAAGGACACTGGGACACAGCAAG
>NW_007727552.1:0-967 GCF_000696425.1 Galeopterus variegatus
CACACACACACACACACACACACACACACACAATTTGCTTACAAAGGATATGCTGAACCACACCCAACTGGACCTGAGGTGAGGGTCATGACCAAACCATTCTATTTTCCCAACAAATATACAAAAAGAAACAAAACAAAATTTTTGAATTAAGTTCTAGTGTTTATATTTATATTTATTTTCCCAACAAATATACAAAAAGAAACAAAACAAAATTTTTGAATTAAGTTCTAGTGTTTATATTTATATTTATAAATATGTTTATATTTATAAATATGTTTATATTTATAAATATATTTATATTTATATTTATTTTCCCAACAAATATACAAAAAGAAACAAAACAAAATTTTTGAATTAAGTTCTAGTGTTTATATTTATATTTATTTTCCCAACAAATATACAAAAAGAAACAAAACAAAATTTTTGAATTAAGTTCTAGTGTTCATATTTATATTTAATTGTCAAATCCCACTTAATTATGTCTGTGGCCAAGAGATACAACTGGAAAGGCAATTTTAGGAACAGAAAAGTTGGTGGTGCTGTCCTGTCACATACAAAGAAAATTCTGGTTATATGAAATATCATTCTACTTGAGCAAATTTTCTGTATGATTGAAAGATATCAGTGCCATAAATTTATGCTTAAACATGATGTGTGAGTCTTATTATTCTACTCACTGACTTTTTAAAATATTTGGATCATTAGCCCAATTGTGTGGGCAATAAAATTGTACACATTCCACAAAAATATTAACCATTTGTCTAGTTCAACATCTGGTAAAGTCAATTAAGTTAAGAGATTTATTTATTCACAGAGAAACAATAATGTATTTGTTTGAAATTAAGACGATCTATTGGGTACATAATTGAAACGTATATAAGCTCCTCCCCATCCCCCCAGGGCAGAAGTCACGGGTGGAAACCAACATTCAGGAAGGGAACCAGCAGCAGGGAAGTTGATGATA
>NW_007727552.1:2719-3554 GCF_000696425.1 Galeopterus variegatus
GATAATAATTTGGTATGCTTTCAACCCATTTGTACAACATTTGGTCCTAGGAGAGGCAGAATACTTCCTGGGGACAGTTCAGAGAAGAAGGGACACTGCCAAGTGCTCATGTATTATTTCAAGCAGCTTACTCTGAGTTCAAACTGGAAATCCTTCCTGAAGCATTTGAATTCCTCTGTAAGCAACGGGGAACCATCCTCTTGAGAAGCAGTACAGTGACCAGAGGTCGTGAATCAGGAGTGTCTTTTGGTAACTTACCACTTATCTCATGTGGCTTTGTGAATTCTGACTGCCAGCATATGCAGGACTCTTCCTGAGAGCTATTATAGCTGAATTCTGGGATCAAATTGGTGTTTCAAACCTGGATGTCCCATTTACTAATGGGGTGACCTTAAATACAAGTTACTTAATTTCACTGGCCTCAGTTTCCTCATTTGTAAGCATGAGAATAATAATATTACTTACCTCAGAGGTTGCTGTGAAGACCAAAAAAATAAAGAGCTATCTGGCATAGAGCAAGTACTAATAAAACATAGCTACCATTATTTGTAGCATCCATCCCACAATGGTACTTTGCACACTGCCCAAGTATCCTAACCTTTGCTTTTGCTCTGCCCATCACCTCTATTTCAAGTTCTGTGCCACCGGCCAGGGGGGTCATTGTGCTTCTGCATATCACTGCAGTATTTTCACCTTCCCTTCTTAAAATCAGTCCCTGCCCTTCCCCAAACAAGACACTTGCAGGCTCTGGAAGCTCTCCAGCTTGCTGACGTGGAGATGTTAGGAGGGCATGCTGGGTGATTTTGCTCCAGCACTTTCTTAACTGGAGCCTTAC
>NW_007727552.1:5430-6193 GCF_000696425.1 Galeopterus variegatus
AAGATAAAACCACCTAGATAAAACTTTCTCGGAAGTGCTCACAGAGTTTGAATAATTTTGTTAAGTCCTTTGTTCCTGGTGACAAAGGAGAAAGAGTTTAGCAGCATCTAGAGAGGATTCTTACATGCCCGCAGTCGCAAACCTTCGAGCGTGAGCAGAAGTGACGAGCAGCCAGGAGCTGAAGTGTGGTAGTTGCTTAAGCAATAAATGGCTCAAAAAAGCCACTGGGGTAGGGCTGTGTGGGTTAGAACAACTACTGTCAACTTCTAACTGGTTTTGCTCATTTCTCCATGTATGTGGTTCCTACAAGAAAGCCTTGGCAGGGTTTAATAAACATGTTCCATATACTGCATGGAGTGTTTATTTTATTCCCTAATAAGCAGTTATATGGGCAAAGAACTTAAACAAGGTCCCTAGCCCTGCAGCACCACAGGCTGACCTGTTCCAAACGCTTCATCCTCCCCCACGGGCACATACTCTTCCTACAAAGGGGCGGAAATGCAAGAAAGGGGACCGCTCAATACTAACAAATGGCTTCAAAATGTTTCTAGTACAAGAATACCTTTGCAAACCTGATATAAGTTATGGATCTTCTACACACAGACACATTGGCATATAACACACATACACACATAAATACACTTTCTGTAGAATTTTGTGTGGATATAAACTCAAAGTTCATGTCTGATCAATTAACCACAGTTATGAGGCCCTAGTCTGTTCCCTGTGTGTCTGGAAATTTGTGTTTAAAGCTCTAATTAAA
>NW_007727552.1:7904-8656 GCF_000696425.1 Galeopterus variegatus
AGCAGTCGGGAAGTGAGGACCCTGCCCATCAGGGGCCTTCCACCGAGGGGAGATACTACACCAGTCAGAGCTTCTCTCGTAGAGAGTTTGAATGTTAAATACTTAACCATACTAGACAGCAGAGTAGTGCTGCGACCAAGAAATGCACGAAGAGAGAGCAGTAGGGAGAGAGCACGAGGACAGGAGGAGGAAGAAAAAGCACAGACAGGCAGAGACGCCTCGTCTCCAAAGTAGAGAGAGTGACAACTCGAGCCTCGAGCCTCGCGAAGCGCCCACTGCTGAGCGGGAGCCACTACAGCTACAGAAGTACCGTGAACAGTGAGAGATGCTGCTCCAGCCACACGCACAGCCCAGGAGGACGGGGCAGGGGCGTTCTTCCTCAGTTCCCTGGGTATCCACACAACTACCAACATGCACTAAGGTAATAAAAGTATGTTTCTGCTCCTTGTAAACTAGTTTAACTAACACTGAAGTCCAAGTCTTCATACTAATAGGCTAGTTAGGCTTTCCGGCTTTGTAAGGAATGCAGAGGACACCTACAAGTTCTGGATAAAAAGGGGTGACTGGACTGTCATGGGGGAAGACCAGGCACTCCAAAGGGCTGACCGCCAGGCCAGTGACACCACAGCAACCTTCGTGGTTTTCACCCTGGAAGCAGACACTCTTTGCTTCCCACTTGAGGGCCCAACACGGGCTGCCCCCAGTATCTTCTTCTTTGGTTTCTCCAGGTGCAGACTAAAATTCTCCCTGAA
>NW_007727552.1:9954-11966 GCF_000696425.1 Galeopterus variegatus
GGTTCTTGGGCAAGAGGAGGAAAGGGAAACAAAGTGTCATGTATTTAGAAAAATGCAGTAAGACAAGAAGATCCCCATTCTCTCCTGGGAAGAGTGTGGTAATCGCCTGCTCTCCTTGGTAGGATTCATTCACCTCCTCATCTGTACACACGGGCCTTTTCAAATAGAATATTTCCTATATCATGAAATCAAGCTATATTTATAAATGTAAGAGAGAAAAACAGACAATCTATCTGTACCTTTTTTCCCCCTTTCCACTTGTAGGATCAAAGGACAGAGAAGAGAAAGAAATTTTAAGAGAAAAAAGGCAAGTGCTGAAATAAATCTGCAGCCTATTTTAAGTGAAATAACCCATTTGTGTTGCAAGAGCATTTTCTCTGTCTCTTGTTCTTCCTGGGTTCCAGATGACAAGTCTCATCCAAGATCATCAGGGGAAGTGGCAAAACAATTATCAAAGAGAACACCATGTTCAGCTTACTGGTAACTACTAAACGCGCAGCTTAATGCATTTTCAATGAGGTGGGCCTCTAAGGGCCTGAAAACCTACGGGCCGATGGATGTTTATTTGCACCAAGAGCAACGGCACCAGCAAGAGTAATTTCCCATCCCTATTAACCCAGTTTATTTTAAGAAGTGATTATTCAAGCTTTCATCTACTATAATTAGTCTTGTATTTTCAGGATAATAAGGCTGGTGAGGCTAGTTATCAAGTGCCCGTTTACAACAGGATTCAAACAGTCTTCATCCCACCTGGCATGCACAAGACTGTTAAATGAGCTTAAACTTGATTACAAGAAGAAACAGAACATGCAGCGTGAAAGGTTCTGCTTAGTTGCTTAATATAAAACCACAGATACGAAACAATCTTAGACTCTCTATATCCTAAACCTAGAGGAGCCTTTCAGAGGGCATTTGAAGTCACCCTTCAGATGGTTGCTCAAAACTGCCCACAAATAAGACCTGGAAGGAGAGTCTATGCTCAGCTGCCTCTGCAGGCCACATGCACCCAACACAGAGGAGGCATCACTCCTTTAATGGAAGCCTGGGAGTAGGTCGATGTGAAGAACTCATGTCAGGATCCACATTTCTAGTATCTGGAAACAACTGGCAGGACATTTATTTAAATAATTTAAGTAAATCATAGCTCTTCATTCTCTAATCTCCTTTCTCCCTCTTACAAATTTTAAACCAAGGAGATGTTTTGCTTGCATTTATCCCAGAAGTCTAAACATCTCTAGACTATATCTGGACTAAAGATTTGCTTGAGCACATGGTGTTTGAAAATGCTGAATTGAGTGCCGTTAGCTGAACAAGCTCTGAAGATCCCTGATGGCCACTATTTACAAAGGTCTTATCACTGCATGAGTCATGAAAGCTCAATTTTCACAAGGTTCCTATAGGCTATGAAAAAAATCCTCAATTTACCATACTTTCAAAAGGCCCAGATCTAAGAATTGAAAGTTTACTTGTACTCAGCAATTATATTCTCTACTTTCTGTGTGCTTTGAGGAGATTAGAAGGGGTAAGAGAAAGATATTTGGCATGATTTCTCTTTCTCTATCCCTCAAGGCTAAATAAATACTAACTCAACTATCTTACTACTTCAAGTCCCTAAATAAATCTCCCATTCAGGGTCAGACTAATCCCCTTAACTCTCCTGTGCAGCACCATTCCAATCCCCACACTCCTCTGCCCCACCGCAGCCCTGAATGCCTTGCCTGCAGGCTCCCTACATCTGGCTTGGGAAGCTCCGGGTCCCCTGAAGAGCTAGGCAGGGTCCCCGGTGCCTCCTGTGGAAGTCGCACATTACCTTATGTTGTGATGGCCGCAGTGTATGTGGTATGAGCAGATAATGGATTTTAAGGCACTTAAACAGAAAAGAAAAAAATGCTAGTGTAAAGAAAATGGAGCATTTGGATTCAATTAAGTAGCCTTATACAATACCCACTTTTATTTCAGAAAGACTTCTTCTGAGGTGGCCAGACCTGCAGATTAACATGCCTGGGCAGAGG
>NW_007727552.1:13086-15097 GCF_000696425.1 Galeopterus variegatus
ATCATAGAGAAAAGCAAATTTTCATTATTCATTTAGGAAGGGAAGGTACACCCTTGTAATAAGTTTCAAACAAAGGTAAACAAAATAAATCTCAAGAACAGAAAGAATCTTTGCCCGCCTGTCTTCTAGGCAGTCCCCCATCTTCCACCGCAGTCACCACCACCCCACATACACCTCTCTACTCAGATGCATATTCCCCAACCCCTGCTGCAATCCACACCTCTATCTTCCCTATAGTCTCCTCTTCCTCCAACCACATCTGTCACCAGATCCAGTCAAGTCTAACTCCTAAACATCTCTTGAACCCCCTTCCCTACGTCTCTGTGTTTGCACCACGATTGCCTCGGTCCATCCCCTCACCTCTTCTCTAGCTCCCACAATAACCTCATGACTTGTCTCCCTGCCCCCACTTTCTCCTTCCATTTCAATCTACTCCTTCAGGTTCATCAATGTACTCCCTGGCTAGAGCAATCTCTTTGAAACACAAATGTATTATTACCATAAGGCTGCAACACCCGCTAAGCTGGTGTCTCTTACCATGGCATCGAAGACCTCGTGACCTATTCCCAAGCCTATTGCTGTCTATGCTGTAGAGGATCTTTTGCTTCTACTATTAAAAATATGTCCAAGGAACCAATTTGTTTTGCATAAAAACCCAGAAGAGGTAGAGTGGTGTAGTGGAAAGAGAAGTGGCTTTGGAGTTAAAGACACCCATTCAAATCCTGTTTCTATTACTTGCTAGATATGCCCCTGGAGATACATACTTTGTGAGCTTCAGTTCTCTCTACTGTAAGATAAGGGTGATAAAACCCACCTTGCAGCACTGGTTTCAATTGTCAATAACAGANCATGGGCGGTCTTCCCAGGTCCCCCTCAAGTCTCCCTTTTTTGAGTAGCTACAACAGCCTAACAAATGTGAGAGCCTAGCAACCAGAATTGCCACCGTGGTCCAGGTGAGGAAGACTCCTGTGCATTTGGCCAGACCTGCAGGAGCAGCAGGTGGATGGTTTCCTCTTCCTAGTATTTCCAGGTAAGCTCACTGTGTCTTCCTCTGATGAGAGGATTTGCTCTGGGGCGCTGCTCCAAAGTCCCCCTCACCCCTCCCTGGCCCGGCTCCCTCCACCCTCGATAGACAGCGTCTGGGCGACTCCTCCTTTGGAAACTATTTCCTGATGTTTCCTGAAGTTCTCTTTTCTGCCCCCACAGCAGGCACCAGTAAACAGTAATTACCCCCCTTTTCAACTGCATTTCTATAACTCTTGCTGTCCTCCTCCCTGTCAGGACTGTAAAAAATTTCTCACGATTTCTTCTGTGTCCTAATTTTCAGCACTCAATTTCCATGTTTGAGATTAACTGGCAGCTGCCTATTACCTTACACTTCTCTCTAAGTGATACTTTCAGGAAGCAATTCACAGCTACCTCCAAAGTGAACTTGCCTGTGATATAATTACATCCACTTATACACCCATTATAATTACAGGAACTTAAAATCCCATCTGTGGAACAAAAGATGTTTCCATTTATCATGTTTCTATTGTATATAAGCTGTCCTTAAGTATCATAAACTGCAATACTCTCAAAAAGAGATTATCTATGGTAAATTCTGAGCCCCCACCCCATACACACACCGCCATCTCTACTTACATGCCTCAGTTAAAAATGATATGTTTTCACCATTAGGCATTTCTGTTCTGAGTCTTTTATTAAAGTCAGTAGAGAGATAATTGGTAGGGGGATAATTGGAAGGGGACAAAGGGTTCAAAAGTAATTTCTGGCAATGGATATGCCCCCAGTATGAATCTGGCCCCCACATCATGGGCATGAGGGGGGACAATCAGCTTTGTATCTCATGAATATTCATAAATTGATTAAATTAATAAATAAGTAAAATAAAATCAATTATTCTACAAAATATGGAAAATTTGCTAAATTTATCAAAAAATTATTTTTAAAAATTTGTACCATTATAGGACATTTAGATTAACTTAAAAATTAGGTCTTCAAATGTGCA
>NW_007727552.1:16074-27508 GCF_000696425.1 Galeopterus variegatus
AATGGATATGCCCCCAGTATGAATCTGGCCCCCACATCATGGGCATGAGGGGGGACAATCATGAATATTCATAAATTGATTAAATTAATAAATAAGTAAAATAAAATCAATTATTTTACAAAATATGGAAAATTTGCTAAATTTATCAAAAAATTATTTTTAAAAATTTGTACCATTATAGGACATTTAGATTAACTTAAAAATTAGGTCTTCAAATGTGCAAACATTAAAAAAATTCTTTTGATGATTGAGAAAAAAATAAAAAAATAAAGTCAGTAGAAATACAGTGCTCACAAAACAACTGGGTGGATGAGTCCATTAATATTCTGCACTGATAATTAATACACAATTCTATTTTCTACAAGACATTCTTAGGCCTCAGGCATAAGCCCAAGAAAAAACTCAACAGAATAAGGAAAATCACATTCATTACCAGAACTTCTTCATTTCCCTTGCAACGCAGCACAACAGCAGATCTATAAGGAGACACACACGGGAACCTCCCAAAGCTGTAGACTTAGGACCTTACTGGTCTGTAAGTCCTGAACATCTGCTTTCTAAAAAAAGAAGCAATATTTTAAGGATTTTAACTGAATGAAACTTTTATAATTTAAACTGATTTTTTATGTTTTATCTATAATCAGTAATAACCCCCCCACTTTAGAGTTATAAATAAAGTTAAATGACACAAGATGGGTTAAAGCACCTATTGATGCTAACCATTGACTATCCACATCAGCCAAAACAAACAAACAAATCCTTAAAATTGGGCTAACCAATATTAACCTGATAAAACTGTTAACTAGAAATGGAAATCTAATTATACATTTCCTGAATGAATAAACAATAATAAAAACTTTGGGAAAATAAAACACCAGTAAATATTTATTACATGCTATATTTCTTGAAATCATCCTGTACAGTAGGCATTACTTTTTTCTATTTTACAGAGGGGAAGACTGAGGTTCAGAGAGGAGAAACGACTTAGGAAAGTAGAGTAAGTGCCAGAGGCAGGATTACATCAGCTTTGAAGTCTTTATTTTCCACTAAAACACTCAACCTTCCTTTCCCTTCCACTACTTTGTCTCCAGTTTTACTATGGAGGAACCTATGTTTACATAGACAGTTCTGGATATGGCATTTTCCCCCTCTATCGTGGGATTTAGCCTCTACTACTTCTTTAATGAGGAAACACAGCACCGTGTTAACTGTCTGAAAAAATGTCTGAAGATGTCAGAGAAGCCTATGGAATTCACATGAAAGCAAGATGTGGATTACATCCACATTGCCTTAAGGAATGAGTAAGAACGTAAATTTTAACCACCCATGGCAAGAGGTTAGCACACCGCTTCACTGAGATCACGTAAACACACCAGTTATCTGCAAGTAAACTATGCCCTGCATGTTATAAAGCAAAAAGAGAACCATTTAGCAACTTTTATATTAGATAGTAATTCAGCAATAAAAAGGAAGATAATCATCCATAAACAGCACCACCAAAAAAAATCCTTCTCTATTGCTTATTAATAGTCATCAGCCTGATAATATCACTAATGGCTTATGGAGCTAATTGCAGTAACTTTTTACAGCTCACTTTGATAAGCTCTGCTACCCTGAGGAGGATAACATCTGTTAGATCTCACTGATCCCACACATCAAATGTGCCGCCACGGTGTTTAAACAGCTCCGGTGCACGCTATTCCAGCAGGTTCTTCCTGCTCCCCTTTCTCATCTTCACAGGACCGACCACAGGCAGCAGCTCCTGTGCTCATTACCGAGGTCCATGCAGTCATGATGAAGAGGGAGGGAAAGTTTATTACATTCTTTCTTCCTTGACTCCCATCCCTGCCGTGTTTGTCTTTCACAAATTTCTCTGGGAAAATAAAGTACCCTGTTATCTGAGCACAAGGAAATTATTTTTAATCTTTTAAAAACAAACTTGAAATTTGCTCATTTTTTACTTATTAAAAAAAATAAGTTTCAGATTCAAAAGTTTCTCAACAAGTAATTTCAAATTTTATCTATGTCAAAGTAAGTAAAAGAAAGATAAATAGGTCCCCTGGTCCTATGGAGAATGACAAGCTAATATAATGTTGGGAAAATCAGTTTCTTTAAATGACTACTTTAATCATCAATTACATTTTGATTTTTAAAAAATATGTATATGAAGATGCAGGATAACATAAATATTTAGTTAACAATTTCCTGGTGACTCTCAAGCATTAAAAATTTCCCTGACTTCAATAAATTAAACTCTTTAGTTTTTTTGATTTTTTTAATTCTATAGGTGTTTTTTTTTTTTAAATCTGCAAATAAATGTCACATGAATTAAATATTTTCACTTTTCACCTTATGTTATGTTGTCTGTGTTCTAGCCGTAAAATAAAAACACCACTAGTGCTTTTGAGAAGTGGGTTCTCTCTCTTGTGTATTTTTCTGGCAAGTCTCTTAAGGTTGGGCTAAGTGTCCACTGTGCTTCTAGAACACTCTGGATTCACCACTACCCTGGTACTCCTGAGGCTGTTCTGACTCTCTCCATGCCTAACTTGGGTTCATCCCCAGCCTCTGTGTGTGTGTGTGTGTGTGTGTGTGTGTGTGTGAATGAAAGAGAGAGACAGAGAAAGAGAAAATAAAACAGACCGAGAAAGCTTGGCATACTGTATTGAGATTCCAATCGAAATGTACGATATGATTTTATGGTTTTAAACACAATCTAAACCTTTTTTGCAGGATAATGTTTTCCTACTTAGCAGACACATACTAGAAATAACCGTCAAATAATATAAAATATGTAAATATTGAAATATTATATTCAATTCTTTTCCCAAGGCAGAAGTCATGTCTTTTCTAAATGATGCAAATGCCTTGTACTCTGTGTCCACGATTTAAATGTAACTTAATTAAAAAGTCAATTTGAGCATGCACCCCCACTAGAGGTTCGTTCGTTAATTTATTTGTAAGTTACATACAAATATTACTATACTGGTGTGCATATTACAAATACGCACATAAAAGAGAAGTTTTGAAGCAGTAATGTGAATGAAATGAATAAAATGTTTTAAGAGGTACATAAAGAGCAACACAAATTGAAAATCCAGAAATTCTACATTAAGGAAAATAAACAAAAATGTTGCTATGCATTTATTTTTCCAATCAAGTGTTATTGGAAGGTTGTGATTGTTGTAATGCTAACGGTTATTGTCCTAAACAAAAGCTTTATTTGTTCCTTAGTAATATTTGTTGAACTCAGTTTATAAACACAAATCTTCTGATTCTATTATGAGAAAGCTGTTACAAAAATGTTATTGTTGTTATTCATACAAAGAAACAGCAACAAAAATATTTGCTCAAATTGACAGAAGAAAATAAAATGAACTAGTGTTCTTCTAACCCCCACTTCACATACAAATACACAAAGAAAAATTTTCCATATGTTTGCAAACAGTCCCTAAAATTATTAAGTAAGATGTGTACCTCTAAGTCTAAAGCATAAATTGAAGACTTCAAAGTTGAATCAATAGAGCATTTTATCGTGAAAGAGATACAAGCATGGCTTCTGAAACCGTGTTCTAAGTGTCCTCAGAATGCCACTATCTTCTTTGTATTGCCAGGAAAAGTATAGACAAATGAGTCAGGTGTAAACCTGCACCGAAGGAAGGACAATTAATCAAGGCTGGTCCCTGGCTTAGTAGACGCATCCATTCATTCCTCCGACAAGCACTGAGTCTGGGCCAACTCTACGTCAGACTTCCTTTGAGAACTGGGGACTCAGCAGTGAATGTGACAGAAAAGGTCCTTGTACAATGTACAGTCTAGTCAGGATGACAGAATTAACAACACAAGAATACCACTTCTGCAAAGAGAATTTAGGTAGATTCCTGTGATTGACAGCTACTGGGGTGCTATGTTAGGAGATGTTTGAATTCAACTAATCCTTGAGTTCAGAGGTCCTTCAAGCAGACCCTGTGGAACACCGTGGTGGTGGGCTAGATGTCAGTGCAATGGGACACCAGGGAGATGGGCCCTGCAGTGACTCTGAGGAGAGCAGGGCTAAGCTGGGAAAGGGGTCCTGGGTGAGGTACCCTCTGGTATTCAGGGCCAGCTTCCCAGGACACCCCAGTACAAGGAAAGCTCCAATAGTCATTGTTAATTTCTATCGTGAGTGACAATTATGGGTCTCCAACAATGTCTCTACCCTGAAGAAAAAGTACAAAGGGTCCAGAAAAAAAATGAAAGTTCAGCGTATTCCTTCCTCCACTTAGGTCACAGCAAAGTTCAGGGGCAGCTGCCCTGAGCCTGACTCAGATGCAAAGGTGACCCCCAGTGAGAGGCCTCCCAGGAGAGAGGTGTCAATAATGCTGCTGCCTAAGTGCAGCTCCTCTGTGCCAGGCACTGTGCTTGGTGCTGGGCAGGGACCAGGCCACTGCAGGGCCCACTCTCTCCAGGAACTGCATTACTCGTGCCCTGAGGCCCCGTCTCCAGGCTGCTGGGACCCCTGCATCCCACATAGCACCTGGCGCACAAAGAATCGGGATGAACGGGGAACAAGAAGACTAATGGAGCCCTTGATGCAGGGGCCAAAGACTTAAAGCTGCCAGGAGACACACCCACCAGCCCAACCCAGAGTCCCTAAAAGAAAGGCACAAAGGCCAAGGCCCCATCCCATCTCTTGCTCCAACCCCCAGAGAGAGCCCAGGACCCACCTCCCAATGTCTTCATTTTAAAAGTCATTCAGTTCTTAAGCAAAAAACCCCTACCCACAATGCTTAGACATTATATGTAAATAAGGAGAAAGTAAGATGCTAAGCCCTTTTAGTCTTTTCTTGTATTTAAAGCTTTTGGGTCTCCTTGTCAAAATTCAGGCTATTCTGTTTTGCAATGGCTCCTACCTCAGTGAAGGTGCTGGGCACAGAGCTGGGGCCAGGAGGGCAGTTAAAATCAGGAACCTGGACAACAAGAGGGGAACAGGGGTGCAGCTTACTCCTTCTGCTTTAGGGGGCTAAAAGCGAAGCTGCAGAGGGGGAAAGGGGCATCAAAGAAGAGCCAGGACACAAGCGATTCTGGGTGAGGAGTCTGCACCAAAGATGCAGTCAGCAATTCTTAACCCAGGAGAATAAAGGTTGCTGCTCAGAGTACCTGACTGGAAGTGAGGCATTTCTTAGCATCAAATAATACTTTAAAGAAAAAAAAAAAAGGTTTGCGCAAGGGCATGTTTGTAAAAATAAAAACACATCTGCACGCACAGCCACTCTGCACTTCTACCTACTCCAAAAGCTGTCCTGTGATTCACTTAATCATACTCTAATAACTTGGTATCTCCTGTGTTTTGTAGCAGATACTTGGCAAAACCATGCTCATTTAACTCTTACAACTGCACAAAGTAGATATTAATATTCAGAATTTACAAATAAGAAAACAGAACTTCAGAGAAGGTAAGTGACTTACCCAAGATTATCCTCCTAGTAAGTGGTGAAGCAGGAATTCTAACCTAGGCTCTCTGATTCCAAAGCTCCTTCCACTACTCAATGCAAAACTAAACAAATTTCCTAATTTTCAGAGCTTCCCGTATTCTTCGTACTAGGATAACAATCCCATGGGTGGCTTTTATTACAGTGTTTCTCTGTATTGGCACTCAGCCTTTTTTTTTTTTTTTGGTCTAATTTTGTCTAGTTTCATAAGATTACCTCTCAATAACCACAGAAAGCCACATCCCTGCTGTAGTTTGCTTGTAAAATGTTCAACAGGCATATCACTACCCAGGATAATGACAGCCAGAGTTAATATCTTTTCTTTTATTGACGAATGTTGCCAAAGTTTTAATTAAATGAATTAAATGAAACTACATCCCGGGGACCCAAATTGTTAGACTGATGCTGCTTTTCATCAACCACAGTGGGTTCCCATCCATAAGATTCCCATCACAGGCCAGTTTCAGGAGTAAAATGCATCCAGCCTTTGCATGTGAGAGGGGAACATATGCTGGATGTCCACCAAGTCAGCACCAACATTAGACTGAGGCCAGCAACTTACTGGTGTGAACCTCTATTTGTAGAAAGGATACCAGCGCACCAAGGAAATACTGATTGGGCTGGCTGCTTTACTCTGAGAATATAACGGTGGTGTTATGTGATAAGGGGTTGATGTAACTGTCTTTTCTTTGTTTTAAAGGGCTGCTGTATTATATGGTAGTCTAACTCAATGTTGGCCCAAGATAAGGCTGTATTTATCTGTTTTTCGTGGCTTCGTCTTCGGAGACTGCCAATGCTTGTAAGAAGAGCAACACTACCAGAGCCGTATAACAGGAAGCAGGCCCGGCCCCACGAATACTTATTTTCCATAAATGTTGGAAACTTCTTTAACCTCATGAGTCCTAGATAACCCGTCTGAAAGAGTCCAGTTCTGACTCCAAAATCTTCATTATTCATTCCCTTTCTTTGATGATTGCTTTTTAAAACTTAAATCTGTTAAACAAAACAGTGAAAATCTGTTTGTACAATTTCTTAAAAACACATTTATATTTGTCCCTCCAAAGCTTCTGATTTCTTTTGATGGAGATGCTAAATGCATGATTACACTATTAAGTTATAACAACTATCAGATTAGTATTATTTGACTATTTATCAAAACAATTCTTAAAAGTTAATGCTGTTTTTATGGTAGTAATAGTACAAAAAAGTACAGTACAATAGATGCAATTCTATAAAAATAGAAGTTATACAAGAAATAGATTTCTGGGGAAGAAGAAATAAAACAGCATAGATTATTCTCAGCATAAGTCAAATATGTGATAAGCATCACAGGCACCACCTTTTAATTCTAAATATTAGATTGTATTAAGTCCTTTTTAAAAGTGTTGTTAGAATTCCAAGGATATTTTGGTGAAACCTCACTGTTAACTCATGTAACAATTGTTTTAGCTGGGCGTTGATGTGCAACTAGAAACACTGAATAATAATTCCAAGTGGGTTTGGAAAATCTGCAATTTGAGCTCATTCTGGAAGATCATTTCCTTACTCTGTACGCTTGACAGCCGGGCCACCACACTGCTCCACTCCCAAGCTCCCTTCACATAGCCCTCCCAGCACTGCCTGGAGACACCTAATACAGCAAGCTTCACACTTTTTTACATACTTGTAAAAAAATCATAGGATAATGCTAACATAAGATTAGTGCATTGTTTCTAAAAGGCCAATACTTTACATTTTTCCTGAGAATAAATATCGACAATTGTACAATTTAAATGGTACACTTGTCTAGGACTATGGATTTTAGGTAGACTGCATATCATTATGATATTGTCCTGTGTGCTTTAACGTTCTTCACTTTTCATAGTGCTGCCATTTCATGATTTTTTCTTTGGATGCTATTGATTAGAACATGAGTTTCTTTGTTGCATGCTCTCTTTTCATTGCTGATCCAGTAGAAGAAAAGCAATAGGCCTAAAATTTTTCATAAAAAACGCTTTCTTAAATTTGCTGTACACATTTTTACAGGATTTAGTGTCTACTCTCCATCTAGTTATTGCTGGTCTTCAAGGGTAATAGGGTCATCATGTCTGCTCAGGCCAGAATGCCTCACAATCCAGTCCTCACTGGGACCACACATAGCCTTTCCAGTAGCTCAGAGAAGGCCTTATTGCTTTCAGATTTTCTTGCTTTATCCCTACCATTTGTGTTCATCCCAGACAACTACCCCATCTCTGTGTACTGTAATCTATCTATCAGTGCAGCAATGATTCTGCTCTAACCTTCCAGCCTTTGAGGACTCCATCATATCTCTGTACATCTTAAATTCATCCTTCATTCAAGTCTAGTCTACTGGGTACACATTCTTGTTCTGGCAAAAGATAATGTACTGCTATGTGTAATGTATAATTTATACTATAGCTCTGCAAACCATTGACGCCAGCAAGGCAAGTCCAACATTTGCAGTCATGTGATAGAGAGGACACAGCCACTATTTCTAAGTCTGATCTAATGCCTGATGCTACATTGATGCCATAACGTAAGCACCTTGAAATAATTTTCTGCAGATTTTGGACTCCATCCATCACTGCTAAAATAGAATTCTAATGAAATTTGCTCTTTGCTTTTTTCACCTGTAAATATACTTGTACTTTAGAATACCCTTTGAAGAGAGTTAAATATACCAACATGAATGTTTGCCTTCAAAGGTCAGGATCACATCAGATCCAGACTCACTGCTGAGCTTTCTCTGATGCACATGATCCAGAATCTTGAGCAATTTCAGAGGAGCCTCCACCATGCAGCAATTCCATGAAGGCTGGCTCAAGCTCTGATTGTGAATTTCACATTAATCCTCCTTCTACCCAAGCTGGCTCCAGTATTCAAGTGACTGTTCCAGTAGGAGCCATGCTACTGTTTAAAGTGAATTAGACAACCAATTGATGTTAGATGAGGCTAGGAGATTCTCAGAAGACAGAGAAGACATTGTAGGCTTCATACTGAATCCCTAAACGTGAATCCATAAACAAGGCAATAGATGAACTTTTACATACACAATCTTATTTATTCCTACATGATACTATCAACTCCTACTACACTAAAATGTTGTAAGGTAGAAAACAGACAGTCTTCATGAAATTCTTAAATTAGCTAGAGGCATTCAACATGGTATTGTAGTGAGAATAAATAACAGGATTTTTTATCTAGCAAATTTATTGGGGGATATGCTTTTTTTTTTTACTTAAAATATTTTTAGGGCCCAAGGAACATCATAAATGCCGTAAGTTTTTCTCCTGGAAAATACCTAATAATCAACATTACTACCACCTAGAAAAGTATTCTTTAAGAAACATTTTAAAAACTATTTAATTAAAATTTAAATATTTAATATGCTGGTAACTCAGATAAAAGTTTTGGTTGCTCACCAAACCATATTTATTTTATAGGTATGATTATATGGTCATTTTGATTACCAAATATATGTAAAACAGTTTATTTGGAAACTTCAAACAAATTTCCTATATAGCAAATATAGACTTGAAAGGTATATTTTTACATGTAGTAGTTAGCAAAATCATACATTTTTAAAAGTTTCCAATATAAATTTTGTCTTCCTTTATTGCAGTGACTCAAAATCTTGGTTAAATTTCCTATTCTTCCATAATATTAATAAATTGTGATGTATTTGAGAAATAATTCCTTGAAGCATAATGATGGAACACACTTGTTTGAAAATCTCTTTTTTTCTTTTTAGGACCATAAACATGAGGTAGTTCAAATGAGGAGGAGCAATTCAAAAAGGTCCTCTGCAACTCTAGGGGGTTGACTTCCTAGTGAGATAGTTACGCTTTCCCTTAGAAAGGTCTGGGTCTAAAACGAGTGCTTACTTCTAGGAGCTTAGAGTGTGATACAGAAATGTGTATTCCTCTAAATTACCTTAATCATAGAATTACTGCCAACTCAAATGTTTTTAAGTTCTTAACTGCATACTCAGTGGTATTATAAAATACCCACTTAGTCACTACTACAAGGCAGTCTATGTAGCTGCGTTCTACGAAGGGCAGGCTTTTCTTTTTTCTTTATAGAGGTAATATTTGGAATGCTTAAAATAAGCCATCATCATGCCATTACAGATAAAAGGCTTTACTGTGGAAACTTTGTTTCATATAAATATAAAAGGCTTCCCTGTAGAAATTATTGCAATTGTGATATACCCCAAAACCTTATCTCATGTAGTCCCAGTGGAAATACATAAATTTTGCTTTTGAAAAAAAAAAAAAAAATCACTAACTTTCCGAGACCTTTACAATACAATGTAAATTCTATACCCGAGAGGTTGAGCCCATTCTTTAGGGAACAGAAAAGCAGCCTGTAGATGTTATTGTGATTATGATAAGACACTTTAAATACTTTAATACTTTTACATTTAAAGTTTAATAAAAAGCATCTGCATCCCATTCTCCTAGTGTAATTAGTTAGATACTACATGCTGTATACGGCCCTGTGATATCTGAATGAATGCCAGTGGTTACTTTATTTATTGGCTATTAATGCCTTTTTTGCAGTGGAAGGATAAAGTATTTGAATTTGAGGGTGTTGAACCCCCACTTAAAAGATACATTATCTCAATCAGCTCACCTATGTAATTTCATTATTATAGAAAGAGATGGCCTCCCGGGATGCGGCCAGGGGTTATGCTGTGATAGCGAGCCTTCGAGATATACTCGGTGACGAGTGTCCCCCTGTACTCACACTTGCATAATCCCTTCTCACACTGAATTAGCCAGCCCTATGTGAGCACTACCACACGGTAGCAGTAACAACATGCACAGCTTCCAAGGCCAGATCATAACAAGCAATAGAGTTGGCCCTTGGCCTTTGGGTGGCTCAGTCTAGGGGATGCCAGCCACTGTGCCACAGGGAACACATAAACTATCCTGTGGGGAGGCCCGGATAGAGAAGAACTAAGGCCCTCAGCCAATAGCTAGCACCAATTTGTCACACACACTGTGTGATTAAACCACATTGGAAGTGAATCCCCTAGCTTTGGTCAAGTCTTCAGATGTCTGTCCCACTAACATCTGACTGCCATTGCATGAGATAACCAAATCAAGAACTTCCCAGCAGTCCTTCCAAAATTCTTGACCTTCAGAAACTGTGAAAGACAATACATGACTATTGTTTTAAGTTATAAGTTTTGGAGTAATTTGTTAAGCAGCCATAGAAACTGACACAAGCCCCAAAGTTACATGAAATTCCCCTTTCTTTGATCATCTTTGTATAAGGGGTAATGATGGAAATCCCTATGTCAGATGCCCACTGTCGCCTGGGGTAATTATGAGGTTGAGCAATTCAGATCTCAAGGTGCATATGCTTTAGGTACATATTCTGTAATTAAGGGCTAGCTCTCACATCCAGTCTGTCTAGCTGAGCATACATATTCGAATGTTATAACCTAAAATCTAAGTTATTAACGTTTTCTCAAACACAGCATTACACAGTTTAATGTCCATCTTCTTCACTAGACTGTAAGTTATGTGACTCAGGCACTGTGTTGTATCCATTGCACAAAGCACCATTCCTGGTATACCGTAAGTGCTCAGTAAATGTTGAATGAATGTATAAGTGATTCATCTACTAATAATTACATAGAGACAGAGCTAATCAACCATCACTTTAAAGCCTTGTGAGTCTCAGGCAAGGCCACAACTCCCATTGCAAAGCGTTTCCTTCCACTTCCAGGCCCTGTTCCACCCGCTGGAGGGCTTCTTTGTTTGCACGTGTACTGAAGTGGCTGGCATCGTAGAAGTGTAAGAATGTTTTGAGGGGCCGGCCCGGTGGCACACTGGATAGTGCGCCACTTGGGAAGCGCGGCGGTGCTCCCGCCCGAGGGTTCGGATCCCACATACAGACCGGTTCCCGCTCACTGGCTGAGCGAGGCGCGGGAGCAGCACCGAGGGTTGCAATCC